>NC_089752.1:12580500-12583000 GCF_040412425.1 Macrobrachium rosenbergii | reverse complement strand
CTTTTTGTGTACTGTTGCCATTGCAGGCTGGTAGAGCTGTCTCATGCTGATTAAAAAATAATGCTTCTTGTTTAATTACTTCACAGTAATAGTTGTTTTGATGGATTTTTGCGACGAACTTTTAATGTGTAGTGCAAAACTAGAAAAACTGGGTTTCTGTAGGCTGTTAGAATTACCTGTGATATGAAACACTTTACTACTGAATACAAGATACATATCTTTTGGACGACGGAGAGCCTTGCAAGCGCAATTTGGTCTGGAAGGGAATTGCTGCATGTAAATGGAATAGACAAGGTATCGTTTGAGTAACAGACTGACAGATTCTCCACTAATGTTGCACCAGAGAGAGAGAGAGAGAGAGAGAGAGAGAGAGAGAGATGCTAGGCCATAATGTTGTGGTAGATAGAACGGAAGTACAGGGGCCAGGAAAGTCTCTTTACCCTGAAGGTATATGGCGTGTGTCCCTCTTGTTATTACCCATAATGGAGATGAAAGGAGCTATTTTGACGTCATCCGACCATTGCTAATTACTAGAGAAAACTAGAAATGGCTCTAGAGGCATAAAGGGGAAATTCTCCATCTTGTATTATGAAAGAAAACTCCATCAGAACAGCTAGATGGATTTTAGTTAGAGGGATAGGGAAGACTTCCAGCGGCTATTACTGGAGCATAAAAATGGAGGTCTACGCTCATCAGGGAACGGTGATGAACGCTAAGGGAAAAGGGTTCAGAATGGGAAAGAGACAGAGTCAAGGCGAGAGACAGACAGACAGAGAGAAAGCGAGAGAGAGAGAGAGAGAGAGAGAGAGAGAGAGGGAGAGATAATTCTCTGGTACAGTTCTTGTAGCAAGTCGTTTTACAAGATGGTATCAGGTTGGTATGAATAAAGGATTTTGTGTCACCAAAATAGATATTGTTTCCCACCGTGGGTCGGGGTGTTTGTTCCCATCCCACCCAGTTCTCTAACGCGTAGGTGAAGTCATCATATCTTACTGTAATTCTACCAGGTTTATGGGGAAAGAAAGTTTTATCGGTAAGGTTCAGTTATTTATACTGATTTTTTTCCTTTTTTCGCTTATCCCGGTAAGTTTCATTTTGATTTGTTTTCATTAACAAGATAATGATTAACGTGATAAGAATTAGTGCTTTGTCGGATACAATTCAAGCATGAGACACTGAGCAGTGCCCCTTTTTTTTTTTTTCTTGTCCTGTTTGATATCATCCTGTGAAGGGAAGTAAAAAAAGGAGGAAAATATGTATTTTTATTGAGATAGGCTTTGTTTCTAACAGGAATGAGTTTTGCTATTATAGCAAGGTAAAGTTCAGGATGTTAGTTGGGTGATTTGCTGTACAGAAAACGAAGCAAAAATTTCAGAGTAAAAGAGATGGGAATCCCTGAAACTGTTAGTTTGGTTGTTGTTGTTTTTCCATTTTTTGCTGTTGAATTAAGTGATTTTAATAGTAGTAAAGACAATTTCATTTCTTTTACTTTTCAACTTCCAACTATTATGAAGCATTAACTTTCTAAGAATTACCCATAAGATTATAGATATTACTTCGAGGTGATTATAAAGGATTTTTCCTCACTGACTTATAACGAGAAGTGCCAATCAGTATTTTTGTTCCGCTTTTTTTCTCTTTCACACTCAAACTCTCTCTGTTCTAAATCACTTTCCGTGGAAATGTCAGTCTTGTAAAGTTACACAACTAATTGAGCTCTCTTGCCAATTATGCTAGTTATATTACCAGCTATACAGGTCAGTATTCTGTATCTTGATTTTTTAGTCGTTTCGCGATAACACTTCAGCACTGGTCCATAGATTGAAATAATAAAGTACCTGTTTACACATGTGCGCGCGCGCATACACACGCACACACACACATATATATGTACATATATACACATATATAATTTGTATATATATATACATATATATATATATATATATATATATATATATATATATATATATATATATATACACATAAGATGTGGCTGCATATGTAAGAGGAAGAAAGAAGTAAAGGATTGCTTGTGCCCCCAAAGAAAAGATTTCGCAAGATTTTATTTTTTCAGATAAATTTCCGATCTGGAAGTCAAGGATTGGAGTCACTTCAGCTCGCTCATCCCCGAATAGCAAGACATTATTTGAACTGTTTTGCATGTTCTTATATAAGTCCGTAAAGCCGTCTGGTTTTTTATATTCTTTGTGTTTATGACAAATTTGAATTTTAGTTGTTTAGTTAACTTCCTTTGCTGACTGTAGAATTATTTCAGATGCATACGCTCGATTGGTAAAATGGTTGTATTGTTGTTGAAGAACTGAAAGATTCAGTTTGAAGATAGAAATAACAATTTTAAACAGATTGTATGAAAAAGTTCTGAACTTTAGGATCGGTTCGAAGTTTCTTTGGTGGTCAAGACCCCAACACTCCCCCCCCTCTCTCTCTCTCTCTCTCTCTCTCTCTCTCTCTCTCTCTCTCTCTACACATATAATAT
>NC_089752.1:12575500-12578000 GCF_040412425.1 Macrobrachium rosenbergii | reverse complement strand
TATCGGTCGTACATTCAAACGGTTATCACTCAGTTCTTACAAATTTATATGAAAATCGGCAGGCGTTCATTACTTGCCCCTTTTGATGAAAGCTGACGCTTCGGGCATAAGTTGGTACGTAATAAATAGAACGCATTTTTAAAAACATATGTATAGGTTTTCCTGAAATTTCATGTGCATCGTTGTCGAACTTCTGAGTTCCAGAGGTCTTTTATTCCTCACGTCGTTAGACTGTGAAGCAGTCCCCCTGAGGATGTTGTGCAGTTGGAAGCTCAGAATTTTCAGCAAAGAGGCAATGCATTACTACCCTAAAATAATTTCCCTAGTATTTTAATAATATACTTAGATTTTTATCTACAAATTTATTAATTTGTTAGTTTATTTTTTTCTTTTTTAGTAACTGATCTTTTCATTCCGTATTTCCTGTTGCCCTCTGTCACTTCTTGCAGATGAACTCCATATTCTCGGAAAGCTTTAATTTCAAGTCAGTGGCCTTTGTGAGTTTGGTCCATATGTATAGGGTTCGTCTTCTGAATAATAAAAATAATAATCCATGTAACGACTGCACATGAAGGATATTTTGGTATACTGGTTGATTTTTTAAGCGCGTCTCCATTCATTCTTTACACGATTTGTAGTTTTTACTACTGGAGCCATTTTTTTTCTCGAGGCGGAATCCATGAAGGTCACTTTTGGTTTGCTGTCAATCTGTTATCATACAAATAAGCGGAATTTATATGGTTTTAACTCAACCATAATATTATTATGTTCCCATAGATTTGAAATAATCGTGTTATTTTGATTACGAAGTTTGGTTCCAATTTGGGAATAAAAATATTTGCGCCCCGTGACTTTTTTGGGAATTATTTTATGCATAATTAAAGGTAGAATCTAACCAGAACGATGATTATGGGCTTAGCTTTAAGACTATTACTGATTCTGTTTATTTCTTACAAAAAAGAATAAGAAATTGTTTATGTTTCACGATTTTAATACCCTTCAAAATAATTATTTTTGAAAAGGGTTTGTTCCAGTAAACTAACACACATGTTTTCGTCGTCTGTCGTTACTACTGTAAAATTTGTACATGCTGTTGGTTACAGACACCCACACACACTGCAGCTATTGAGGAGTTGTCAGAAACATACAATTGGAAAGCGTTCTTTTTTATAATAAGCCCTTTTTGTCTAGCATTACTTGCATATGTCATTCATTTTATGTGTTACAATCGCACAACAGATTTTTAAGGAAACTGGAATAAGTCGTTACTCCTATTCCCGAGATCGAACTCGGAAATGGCTGGTGTGTGTGTGTGTATATATATACATAAATAGGAGTAACGACTTATTCCAGTTTCCTAAAAAATCTGATTTGCGACTGTAACTTATTCCACTTTATATATATATACTGTATATATATATATATATATATATATATATATATATATATATATATATATATAAAAATATGTGTGTGTGTAAATTCATATATATGTGATTATATATATATATATATATATATATATATATATATATATATATATATATATATATATATATATATATATATATATATATATTGTGATTTTTGCAGATATTTTTTTATAGAAGTACTCTTAAATTTGATCCTGGGTTATTTCATTGCATCTGATATTTGTTTAAATAATTCTTCGTAGATATTAACACGCTCGTACTTTCTCCCGAAAGATTGTAAATCGTTTTTATTTATAGAGTTCCGGTCCTGAAGGAAAAAAGAATCCTCAAACCTCAATAGAATTCGAGTTAATAATCTGAAATTCTCGATGGCGGAAACGGAGGTAATCCATTTCATGGGTTAGCGGAATCAAGAAATCCTGTCGCTACCATAAGCAAGGAAAGATGTATGCATAAGCAATGGCTTGATGAAATAAAGTTAAATCGCGTGGTTAAGGGAGCAATGCCCTTGTGCCTCATTAATTCATAAACCAGGGACAACACAGAGAGAGAGAGAGATTTTTGCTGCTTGTAAACACAGCAGTCTAGCTTAAAGAGAAAGAGCACTTTAAACCCTAAGAAGACTTTGGGCTCAATTTGGCTTAAAGGAAGAGTCTTCATATCCGTTTAGGTCGGATTGTTCATGGTATGTTCTGAATGAAAAGCTTTATAGCAGTGGTTAGGAGAGTTTCCTCAGTAGCGAAACATCTGAAATTCGATTCCCGACCGAGCCATAATTCTTTATGACTGTTCTGTTAAATCTCATTGGGCCTTGCTAACCTGAGCTATGAGTTAAGTAACTATTCGCCGTATTTTTATATTCTTCTCCTTCTTCTTCTTCTTCTTTGAAGTAATATTTTTTTGAGTTACCACACTTCTTAAAAGATTTTCTGAGAAACAGAAGATTAACTCCTTGTGGAGGCAACCCTCCAAGAGGAAAAGGCCTACATTGCAAAACGACACATACACTTGTGTGTGTGTGTGTGTGTGTATATATATATATATTATATATATATATATATTATATA
>NC_089752.1:12425500-12570500 GCF_040412425.1 Macrobrachium rosenbergii | reverse complement strand
GGATATATCAAATCATCAGGGAATTTAAAGCCAAGTTTGAGGTTTGGTAATAATTCCATGTTCGTTAATTTATGATAAAAATGATGCCGTCTTCCTCATACTGACTGGTATTAATGATGTATGCACTGCGTCTTGTCGTTTGATACGTTTCCTAATTGCGATTTTTTTTATAAATACATAGGTGAAGGAAGAGCGATTATTCCTTGCCGAGTTGGGCCGCATTATACTGAATCTCCTTCAGCCATCGGATCGTAGCCACGATCACCCACGCGTACTCGCTGAGGAGGGAAAGAGACGTTGGCCGCAGCAGACTGTTTACTCCCACCACAGTGGCAGAACCGCTTCTGGTGTATGCTTGAACGGAGAATCAATACGATATTAATATTTTTTGAGGACGCTGCCATACGAAACCTCTTCTGCATCCTTCAGCTCACCTAATCAGTGCTCTCTCTCTCTCTCTCTCTCTCTCTCTCTCTCTCTCTCTCTCTCTCTCTCTCTCTCTGTACCGCCACTTCCCCTGCACTCACGCTTTTCCCCGTTCCCTTCCTCTGCTCTTCCCTGCCCCGTCTCTTTTCATTCCTCATCTTCGCTGCTGGCCCTGGCACTGGGATAGGCTTCCCTTGTAGATAGATATGACGTCGTTCTCATAAGTGTTCCTAAGCGATTTTCAGTTCTGGAAAGTGAATTCTGCCATAGCATTTTAATGAGTTACCAGAAGGTCCGTGGTTTTGTTTCCTCTTCCACATTACAGCTTTCTTCTGTGATCGATGTGTGGTGGGGCTCTTTTTAATAGATAGCGAGACTTAAAACTATATGCATTGAATATCACTTATATTAGCTGTGATCTGACCTGCTCATTGACTGAGTTAATACAGAAACTCTTCAATCAGTCAGTCTTATCAAAATTTCAAATTGTAGGCGAATACAAGGAATACATTCAACCTTTACTCTCAATTTTCATCTCAAATTATTAAACGTTTTCTGAATCGAACCACAGAATATGTGAATTTACATTTTCAGTAAGGTAGATCTGAGCTGAATATTTCTCCCTGGATCTGTGAGACCAATGAGTAAATGTAAAAGCCCCCTCAAAAAAAAAAAAATCGGAATATTGATGCATTTTTGGAGGGGGTTCCAGAATGGAAGCAACAGTAATTTGCTGAAGCAAATAAATATATATCGGGTTAATGATTTCTTGACATCAACTTTAGCCCAGTGATATTAGACCTTGCAAGTAAAAGTTATACTGTGTTGTTTAAAAGCAGTAATCATGATTGAGCTTTTTTTTTATCATAGATCCTAATAATTAATTTGCACTTAAGTGCATCGAAATAGTTCTTTATTTTCAAAAAGGCTAGTTACTGTCTCCTTCCTTACCGTTTGGTTCCCCACTTTCCAAAGCTGGGATGATCCAGCCCACTATAAAGCGCCCATGGTCGGAGCTTCTTTCATTATCATGTCATTACAAAGGAAATCTTAATTGAATCTCTCTCTCTCTCTCTCTCTCTCTCTCTCTCTCTCTCTCTCTCTCTCTCTCTCTCTCTCTCTCAGACACACACATGTAGATGTAGTGCTTAAGTAAATACGCAGTTTGAAAATCGAAGTGCATTTTGTTTTCACCAACTGTAGCTCACGTTGGGCCTAAATTTCAATTCCTAATGGAAACGACTTGGTTCAGTTTCATGAAAGAACAAATGCCCCCTTCGTTGACCTAAGGTGTGAAATAGCTACCTGTGGTGGTGTGATTGTGGTGGGTCGCCGCCATGGTGGGAAACGGTATTTTACTAGCCACATATCATTCCCAATACCAGCATAAAACAGGAGGTTAACACTAAGAGCCACCCTTATTCCTTTATGTATATATATATATATATATATATATATATATATATATATATATATATATATATATATTATATATATATATATATATATATATATATATAAAAACACATATATTGTTAGTGTGTGTATGTGCTCAAGTTTACTGCTCTTGTTGTGTTTCTGTCTGCAATAAAATAGCGAAGACTCGATGGAAATTAATGCAAACTTATTGGGAAAAAAAAGGCGTGAACGGTGCCTTCCCCCAGCGATGATTAATCAGCCTTTCGAATACTATAAGGCCGATTTAATGCATGAGAGGGGAAAAAATAGTTTGAGCAATGAAGGATAAATGGAAGGATCAGAACAAATGACCTGAAATAAAAATATCTGCGTAGTATCTATCATGCCGCGGGAGAGGTGAGTGTTTGCAATAAGTTTATCTTTTAGCATCGTTAGATTGTTTGTAAAGAAAATTAAATGAAATTAACCCTCGCGATAAAAAGCAATAGTGATGGATAGGAAGCATTTCTGGCTCAAAGTTGATGTTCCGCAGCAAAGAAATATACATTATATGAGCATTCATTCAAACATTTTAGGTAACAGATTTTCCCAAGCTTGTAGATCTTTCAAAGCAAGCTCAGCACAGCATTTATGCCCAAGGAATTTCCACTGGATATTTCTCAGTTTTATACAGACGTTAAATAACATGCTGTTTAAAAAACTGTGAGCAGCTAGTATGCAATAAAAAAAAGTAGAAAACTGAGAAAACAGAGAGGAGAAACTGATTGCAGGAGGGAATTTTTTGGATGTGAAGGACTTATAAAAATAATAATAATGTAAAACAGAACCAAATACGAGCAAAGGAGCGTTTCTAATAACCTTGAATGAAAACAGGGCGGACACATATGCAACTAGGAAACCCAGTTCAGGGACGTTTGCAGAGCCAGAGGCTATCATAAGGCAAATATAAAAATCACAAGAGGATCACCGCTCTCTTTGAGAGAGGAGGCCGAGTTTTGGATATAAGAGGGATTAAAAGTAGACACTTCTTTACTGAAGCAATGAAATTCATCAGGAAAAGTGATGTGATATGTCATCTATTGAAAAAATTGAGATTATAGCCTTGTGATATGTAGAGTGAGAGTAGTCAAATTAAAGTTCAATCAAAGCGAATTTTCAGTTTTCATAGAAAATCCATGAGCAAGAGCTGGACTCAAGAGTGGAGGCCACATGAAATTGTTATCTCTTAATATATAAAAAAAACAACGAACCACAACTGCACGTTTAGAGAGTGAAGGAAAGAGGAAATCCGGCCTCTCGTATAGATGTTTAATGAATCCGATGATTTTACAGACACGATGGCACGAAAATAGTTTGAAAATGTGAGACATGTAGGACTGTCTTCCTCAGAGATTGAAAAAGCTTATTCATTATAAATCTAGGTTCTTGTAGGTCGAGCATACACTCCTTGTGTGGGAGTGCAAAAAGCGGATGCAAGTGATGCATCCTCATTACTTGGGCGTGATAGTGAAATGTACTTTATAGTTATATAAGATTCCTTTGAGAACTTTCTCTGCATTTCTCCAAGCGTCGAGAATGCAGCTGATTGCACGAGAGGCAAGTGAAATGTTGTAGTCCTTGATGCGATGAGGAACAGTTAGTGTGTCAATCTCTCTAATGGTGACAAGGAGGGAAGGCTGCGTCTTAAGGCTCGCATCATCAGCGTGATGAGAGAGAGAGAGAGAGAGAGGACGACCGGTGCTCTCGCCCTCGCTCTCTCCCTTCTTAATTTTTTTCATCTTTACCTTCATGAAAATGAAGACCCCTTGCTTGGACACGGGTCAATATCTTGTGATCGTCTTTATGAACTCGGCAAACAGATAGCGGTTTGGTTCTCTTCTCTTGTGTGACGACCAAAACATTTACCTTGTTTTGAAGTTTTCGCTCCTTTTTTTTTTTCAAGAGCAAATCGTGCTTTGTTTTTCGTTTTTATGGATTTTATGGGTTGTTTTCATGAGGATGTTTGTGTAGTCTCCTGTAGTGTCGCATATGAATATGTAAACGCCAATAACTGAGGCCTTTATGGCTATATGGTAACCGTGCTTGTCGGATGTGGACATGGAAAAATAAAATATGAAAATGATTTTCGTCATTTCTCTCTCAGGTGACTGATTTTACCCATGTATTGTATTCATATTAGCTTTAGTATTTTTATAACTAAAACCATGGAAATAATAAATGGATGTGATGGATAGAAGAACCTCCAACCCACCAAGTGTTGGAAGCTGGCACCTCGGTATCCTTCTTAAGGACTCGAGTAGGCCCGACATCCGTGACGTACCCAAAGGAGATGGATAAATCAACATCCGGTTTTCGTTCGCTGCCGAGGGATGACAATGTCACCTTGTTTGATGCAAGTGGTAGTCCATCTGTTTATGAATTTACCATTAGAGCAGGGATGTCTTGCGATGGAGGTGCTGTTAATTTCATTATGTATAATATTGAATTGTTGGTGCTTCGAATAAGTGTGAATTTGGCAGGTTATTATCAGCTTTAATTGTTAAAAGTATGTTTGGGGTGATTAGTTACTGAATTGAAATTATTTCATTTACTGGTTTGTTTTCTTCGACATGTAATGTGAGGTCTGTTGGCACTCGGACGATTGTGATGGGAAGGTCTTGTGAAAGATGCCCGAGAGATATTGCATTCGTTCATTATGCACTGATGCCTTCTAATGCACGAGGCACCACTGGACACTTTTTAGACTGAGGTCATTATCTCATCTACTGTACCAAATAATAGTAGCAACAAAAGAAGAGAAAGAGAGAAAGAGTTATATCAACATGTAATGAGATAACTACTACATTCCCACCCCTCGTAGGCACCCCGCCCCCCACCTGGAGTCCCCTCCCTCCCTCCGTTGCAGAAGTGAGGTGGTCGTTCAGTTCTCGTAGATGACGGATGAAAAAATGGGGGTTTGGGACCCCTAGGGGTGTAGAGGGAGATGGAAGCAGTGGCATCCCATACCAGGTGGCAAAGGGAAAGTGTTAGTATCAGCCAGTTATGTTATGGGAAAGGGGGGTGAAGGGAAACCAGTGGTGGGCGCCCCATGGGGATGGGGGTGGTGGGGGGGATGTCGGGGGAAGGGGTGCCAGTGTCAGTCCGCCAGGTGGCGGAGGAAGGAGGGAGGGAGGGAAGGAAGGGGAAAGCTGTTGGTCCCTCACTCTGACTGGCGGTACCTACTCTCTGTATTGATCCTTGTCCCCCTCCGGTGTGTGTGTGTGTGTGTGTGTGTGTTCTCTTTCCCTGTGTTTCTCTGTTTTCCCATTACTTTATTTGTTATTTTTACTTCGCTCCTCTTGTCTCCCTCTTCCATTCGAAATTTGTTTCTCTTATGCAATATAGTTCTGGTGTTCCTTCACCGTGAACGTTTGCTTTGTATTTCTTATGATCTTTATTCATACATGTGCGGCTGTCTGTGTGTCTGTCTGTCTGTCTACCCTGCTATTTTGGCTCTTTCCTGAATATGGGAAATATTACAAATGCCTATTTCTTAGCGAGGTTTCTTGTGGGCGGTATGTGTGCGTGAGTGTGTGTGTGTGTGTGTGTGTGTGTGTGTATGGAGTGTATCCTTATCTCTTCCGCTGTGGTTCCTTCACCTCTCACTCTCACTCCCTCGCTCTTCTCTGATAAATTTCTTTGTCTACGCGACGTTTGTTTCTTGTGCTTTGTGTCCCAGAGTCCGTCGCCAGGGTTCTTTTCCTCTCCCGTGCCTCTTTTACTCCTACGCAGGGCTTAATATGAAGATTCTCTCTCTCTCTCTCTCTCTCTCTCTCTCTCTCTCTCTCTCTCTCTCTCTCTCTCTCTCTCTCTCTCTTCCACTTTTCATTTTTGTAGGAACTCTTTCTTATTTAAGGAATGCATCACAATTGAATGAGAGTTCGCACTGCTTTTTATCTTTTAGGAGAAAACTTCATAATAAATAAGAGTTGCATGGAGTTGGTGCCTATTTAATCTAGACTTTTCTTATGGTAATATTTATTTGCCTCTGTAGTCTCACGCTGGAACTCAATTCACCAAACCTGATGTTCAAAAGACCATTTTATCGTTTATAGATATTAGCTCAGCCCGCGAGGAATAAATTTTTCTTCCCACCACCTGGAAAGAAGAAACTTCCCAGTCAAAGCTGGAAAGTTTATGCGATTCGTCATGATATATAAATGTGGCACTGATGTTTCGGTGAAATATTGCGGCAGTGATGTGGAGTTTTGGAAAAATGAGGCCTTGGGGGCGATCTCCTAAATTAGAAGTGTAGAGGAAACTAAATCTTTGACCTAGAACACTTTCAGGGAGGGCTCCCTGTCCCGCTTTGTATCATTCATGTTTCTTTCTGTGTCAAGAATATTTTCTTCCGGATTGCCATTAAGTTCATACCATCGATCTGGTAATTTTCGTTTCTTTTACTGTAATTCCCTTCTTCCATATCCCTCTTCCAATGGCGTCATTTGATCATTTGCTACTCCGTAAGAGCACTCGAGCAATCTCTCTCTCTCTCTCTCTCTCTCTCTCTCTCTCTCTCTCTCTCTCTCTCTCTCTCTCTCTCTCTCTCTCTCTTAGTCAGATTTTCTCCCTGTCCAGTCCTTGGTGTGCATTTGACAAGAAAGCATGGGTATGGATGCGTGGGTGGGTTGCTGAGGAGTTTGTATGTATGGAGGAAACTGTACAAGGACTTTGGCTTAATACAAGTGGGTTTGTGGTTGCTTAGGGAGGCGTTCCAGGGAGCTCTGGAAGGTGAAGAAGAAGGGTGGGTTCCAGGTGGGGTCGTGGATTATGTCTCCCGTGCATACATAGCCAGAACCCCAAGTCTTGCGAAGGGAATGCACGCCATTCTCTCGAGAATTTCTCCGCGTTTGAAATTTTGAATGTTTGACGAAGAAAAACATTTATGTCGTGAATACCAAAACTTCATATAAATCAAATAGTTTATTGTTTTGTATGAAACTTACTAATGCGTTTTTTTTGGAATTATATTCAAGTTTATATATACACATATAGAATGACGAATCTGTGTAAAAGTGAAGTAGATTGAACAAAGAAGCGTGTGTATACACACATGTACATATGTGTATATTTATATATATAATATATATTATAGAAAGAAAAGATATCAAGGGAAGGCGAAATTAGTTACAGTTCCTGAGGCAATAGATAACACCGACACTTGGAAAACCAGAGAGCCAATTACCAATTTGGAAATGGATTGATTCATAGCACGCTTCTGACTTGTACGTAAATTGCAATTAGCAGAGAATAGTCGCGTTAATTATCTGTCGAGTGGAGGTTCGCTTGCTCGAAACATGCATTATTTTATAATGCTTTCTCTTAATTGGATTTTTCTATGAAATGAGCATTAACATTTCTATTTGCAAATTTCGTGCAATTTAAATTTGGAAAAAAGAACATTAAGCCCTGCGTATTATGTCATCATTTATAATTCAGCGTGTTCTCATTTTTAAAGCGCACATTTCCCTTTATGTGGATACTGTGTGTCGACATTAAATATATAAGAAAGTCACTTAATTATTTTATTTTTTCATCGTATTTTCATACAAATGACATCATCATCTTTACACCGGGAAGATAATACCCACGATGTGAATAAAAATAACCGCCCCATTTTTTCCTTTCACTCTTAGCCGGCGCCATTGACCTTGATATTTCATGGCCGTGGCCGCCGCCTGAGCGTCATGCGTGGTAATGCTCCAGTGGCAATGACCCCTTGTTTACTTCCGCTGAAAGGGAATGTCTTTTCTCCTCCTTTCTGGGGGTCGCGTTACGCGGGGGAGCTTAGGTGCTAATTTGCTGCATGTCGATGTTTGGTAAAATTAGAGCGTTTGTTGTGATGTTCCTCTAGATAGGTAGACCTTATGAAAGGGAATTACGAGGACACCTTCGATCACATCGTTGGCAGGAACATAACTTGTAACAAATATTCAAATTGACTTCTGGAAATTTTTTTATCAGTGTTATTGAAGGATACTTGAGAGCACTTTCCTCCTGCTGAATTCATTTTGAAATGTTCTATGATTAGATTTTGGACATTAGATTATTGTGGGGTCAACCAAACACTGACGTTTTATATGATTGTTTTGCTGCCGTTCCTGTTGGGTTCTTTCTCGGCGATGTCGACGAGGAGACAAATGTAGTGATAAAATCATTATCTTGTCTAATTTTCCCATTAGTTGTTTGTTCTGTGATCTTCCCTCGTAACTGGATTACTCTAACGAGCGCTTATTTCCCTTAACGCCCCTGCTTGATGTGATATGAGTACAAAGCCCTGCGTTCCTCGTCTGCTGTTTGATTAGTCTGCGACAGTGGAAGTTCAGAACTATGATATCTTGATTATTAGAATAAATACACAATTAGCGGGTCTGTAGTGATCATGTGTTGCATAGCGTTATCCACAACTAATCCGTAAGAGATTGCTCTTGGTGACAAGTACAGACATTCAAACGATAATGAACGCTACAGGGATTTTACACTTTAGTATGAATTTCTGTAAAATATGAAAATACGTAAAGGACTAAAAACGGTCCATTTTTAAACGATGGTGTGGGATGTTTAATTTCAGGGAAGCCTCTAACTTATGAACTCAACATCCAGTGTTTAGTTTGGGCAGAAAAAAAAGGATTGCCAGTTGGGGTATGCTAATAAGCATCGTATAAATGATCATAACAGGCCAGTATTGGCTGGAGTACTGAAGGAGACTGTAAATAAATATGCGCTTGATGGACGCAGAACTATTTCCGAAAAGAATTAAAAATAACCAACTTTTCTACAAGATGACAGAGTGTAGGATAATTGCTGTATATCTACTTTGATATTCTTATCCTTGTTGTGTCTTTTGAGTCATAGGAGCTAGTGAATGTCTTAATCATAATGTTCGCCACGCTCTCAGATGACCCATTACATGCCCAAATAATTATGCCTAGTTTGTTTTCTTTCTCATACAGTTCAGTGCATCAGAAAATTTCTCGCATATTTTTCTGCAGGAGGTAATCCCAGACAACTTCTACTTTCACGGTTTGATTAATGTTTGATATTGATCTATTAATATTTCATATGATCTGATCAAATTTTGAGAGTGAACCTTTGATTACAATCTGTCTCTCTCTCT
Source organism: Macrobrachium rosenbergii (assembly GCF_040412425.1). Lineage (NCBI taxonomy): Eukaryota > Metazoa > Arthropoda > Malacostraca > Decapoda > Palaemonidae > Macrobrachium > Macrobrachium rosenbergii. The sequence goes on along the minus strand of NC_089752.1, from coordinate 12,561,499 downwards.
CTCTCTCTCTCTCTCTCTCTCTCTCTCTCTCTCTCTCTCTCTCGTTTATGAGTTTTAGCTTTAATCTTACCACCTCTACAACCTCTTGTAACACCAGACTTTAAGGTGGGCTGATATATCAAGATGGTTAAAAAATTTTTTTTAATATATTTGATATCTTCATCATCATAAATGGAGAAAGACTAAACAGAATACGAATATAAACTCATGCTGGACAGGTACGTTATTTTCAACTTTTTGTAAATTCATTCTTAGCAGTTTCTCCGACGCAAATTAAATTTTCTACCTGAAACTATCTTGTATGTGGAGCGTAGGAAGCTTTTCTCAGTAACTCCCGCGAGCGAACACCATGTCAAGAAAGCAACAATAACTGACAGAATAAATAACCTTCGGTTTTGTTGCAGCTTTTGTGACATTGCCAGATGATAAATATGTATTAATTTCACCCAAACAGAGAAGCAATACTTAAACATTCCATTGAAATATTGTATTCATTATATTTAACTGTAATTTCTTACATTTGCATTGTGCCTTTCTAGTTTCTTCCCTAAAAGCATACAGTGTAGACAGCAAGCATTGTTCTGAAATAGCCTTAACGAAGACAAGAGGCTTATCGCTAGTCGTTGAAGGACAGCGTCTCTGGGGAGCCAAGCTGTAAATCCCCAGTGGCAATGTTTGTCCGACAGGACTTGTTGTCTATGATCGTCGAATGTTTAGAGCTACATAACCGTTTCACACAGTGGTATCCTAACAGAGACAGGTGTCATATTGTAACAGAAAAAAATAAGTCCGATGCAAGGCTGCACAGAATCCCATCCCCAGCTCTCTTGGTAGAGAGAGATGCGACGAGAGAACCGAGAAGATTTGCTGAAAGAGTTATACGAAGAAAGAATGAGGAAAGTAAGACGAAGTGAAAAACGAGAAAAAGCTGACCCAGAATTTTGGAGGAATGGGTCGATGGGGTGCAGGACAGGCAGGAGCAGTCGGAACCTACATCAAAAATAATCTTTTCCGGGTCTCGAAGCTTCCCTTTGATGTCAGTTCTTGCCTCTTTCCTGTTCGTCCCACAAAGGGTAATGCAGTGATTAAGGTGAAATAAAAGCTGACCACCTTATCCAGGAGGACAGAACGTTATGTTGTAGAAAATGTCCGATTTTCTCTCGAACATAAATGCCTAATGAAGCAAGTTTGTACAGTAGAATAGTAGTCAGTAACTATGGTGAAAGGGGAAACTCCTAATGGAGGGCAACGGATAATAGTCAGAGCATAACGGAACCCTTTGAATCATTTCCGATCGGCCGAACGAATGTGCAAATGCCTTAGGGAACAGGAAATATGTATACAGAAAATATAGAATATATGTGTGGAAGCTGCTGGTAGGGGTTGTGTAAACAACAATTCCGTGAAACAGTTGAAACAAACATGTGAAGATTCTATCCAAATGCCTTTGTTCAGTATTTTCCCTGGTAGTATTATTGTAACATATGACATTCTTTTGTAGTATGACCATCAAAATAATTTTTTTTCGGTATTTGCGTTTTTTTTTTTACTTTTGGACAAACCTAAAACGCCTATCTAGTGGGGTAAGAGGAAACGTTATTACTGATATATGTGTAAGAATTAGAGTAAAGATCCCGTAGGCATTACTAAAGGTTCTTTGCAGCGTGCCTTCGGCAGCTAGCTGCAACCCCTGTCATAATTTCCACCCTCTCCTAAAAGTTGTTTCATAGTGCAACTGCAAGTTTTCTTCCTGTTGCACCTTTAAAACCTTTGTACTCTCAATTTCCCTTTTAAATCGCTGAATTTCCTCAAAGGTTCCAGCACTTGGCCTTTGGCCTAAATTTTATATTCCATTCCATTAGAGTAAAGAATCGTTTTTTCGTTCCAAGGTAGGGAATATATAGCTTGGAAGGAATAGCCTTCGACAGTACTAAGGCAGCACTAGCATTAAATAAAAACACCCTGCCCTTCTTCCTCGGAATACGATTTATTTAAAAAAAAAAAGGACAAAAGTTATTATTTAATGTTCTCAGACATTTATCTGAATCGGCAAGTTTTAATGGTGGGTAGATAACGTAACATTGCCTTGTATTTCAGTTGAGGTTAGGTTCTCAGGATTCACCTTTTGCAGCTTTCACTGTGGTTAAAAATACTGCGTGTGTCCGCTCAAACCCATTTTGTTGAGAAACTTTTAATAGCTCACATTCCTTTTGTTTCGCTGCTCTTATGGTACGGAGCTAGCTGTGATCACTGAGCCATGGTCTCCATCTTTCACCGGGCAATAGTTTCCAGTTTGAGAACTTTTATTTTTTTGCAGCACAATTAATCATCCTCTTCTTGTCCCCCCTTGGCATGGCTAGATTCTATGAAAATAAATTATTCTGCCAAATTCACTGCTTTCTCTTCCCCTAAAGTTACTAAAGCTATGCCCTTGCCCTTTTACCCATGAGTTGGTTGTGCTTTGTCGTAATTATTAAGTATTATACAGAGTGTGTCACACGAACCGGGATTGCAGGTTGTACACATGACAGATCTACAAACCAGTAAGAGTTTTTTTTTTATGTTACGAAGACATATAGATGTGCACGATTAAGGATATTATAAAGAGTAGAGATGTAACTTTTTCATGTATTTTTACGTTACGTTTTCATTAGTAGACAGGCAAATTTCATTCAATAATTTTGTGTACTCGAGTTTTCCGGTTTTTTTTTTTTTTCCAAAATGATGTGACGATTTTTTCCATTTTGACGGAGATTTGGAGTGAATAGTTCAGTTCCAGGGCGCGTTTTAAGACTTGCGGCAAATGTTTCCTTTTGAAATGGTTCTGTTTCATCGTAATGGTATAGTCTTTATCCCCCCATAATATTTCTGCATTCGAACTTGATGCCTGTTTAAAGGAACTTTAAACCCACCAAAAGTAAATTTACTACATCTCGTATCACTTCCTTCGGACAGTAGACTCTGCGCAGTTATTTTCCGTTAATATATTTTCATTCTGGAATAATATTAGTTCGTTCGGATTTGCAACATATATATTTTAAAAGGGGAGCTTTGCATTTACTTCGCAAGTGCTTACACAGTTGGTGAATTTTATTTTTGAACAGTGCCAGAAATGAATGATTGAAAAGATTTATGTTTGTTTCAAAAAGAATTTCCCCATTCAGTGAGGTCTCTAAATATATTTATTCATTTAGTAATTTTTGGTTTCCAGATTAACTTTTCAACTTTAAATGTGAATTAAGTTACATTATGTTATAACGGTTTTGGCTCTGAAGGAGAAAAAGGTTATAAATAAATATATATATATGTATATATGTGTGTGTGTGTATGTATGTATGTATGTATGTATGTATGTATATGTGAAATAGTTGACTTTTAAGTATTTTGGTCCTTGAGAGTTCGGTATGTGAGAGTTTCCTTCTATATATTCTCAGAAAATTTTTTTGTATATTTTAAAAGATGATGATGTATTACTTTCATTAGTTGCTGAGGTTCATCATGAGTGTTTATTTTATTGTTCGGTTCTGGGTCATGAAAATCACTTTAAAAGGTTCGAAAATACAAAACTGCCATCATGAGTCTTATCAGGATATACAGATGCAATTTTACGTCTCAAAGAAAAGGGAAAAAAAACTTGAATTGGAAAGTATTAGGTGCAGCGAAAAGCTCTTGTTATTGATTACAGTAAAACTTTAGTGACAATTTCTGGTGCCTGACTTCTGGAGTGGAAATCCTCTTCCTCCTTTGTTTTCTTGCGCCTTGAGCTTTCTCATCACAGGAATTTCGATGGCTTCCAAAATATTTTCCTCTTACAAATGTCTCGTGTTATGATCTATTGTTTGCTTCCATTTTTGATGTTTGTGGAAATCCTCCTTCCTCTGAATGGTTTTCTTCATTGTGTTCTTAAAATATAATTGAAGAAATGTGTACATCCAAGTATATTGATGGCAGTTTATCGCTGTCCTTGTGTTTATGCATTGTATATATACGTGCATAGTTATATATGCGTGTAAGTTTGTATGCAGAAATGTACGAAACACACGTGTGCATATATACCGTATATGCTCATACACACATACATACATACATACACTCGTAGATCTTTTTATTAATGCATTTGTGTTACTGTTTATATTCGTGTTCCTCCATAGTTGAAAACTATGAACTACTGTAGTGGTCTCCACAGCTAGACAGACACTTCATCATCAGCACTAAATTTCTTGCCCTCGTCCCGTGTTTTTTAGTGCAGGAAAATCAGGCCCTCTTTTATTGACGCCTGTGTCATTCGTGCGGGCTAAGAATCTCTCATATTTACCCTTGTTAGTCACAAATCTGATCAGTACATCCATTTTTACTTATTCACCAGTTTAGTTGTCCCATTTCTTGACATAAGTCAGTTCAGTAATATTTCCTGCGTTTGCTGTCCATATTTTGTTCTTAATCTCACACTTGAGTGTTGGCTACCAGTGACTATTTTTTTCCTGTAAGTTTTGACTTTTTCTGTCACACTTGTGTGAAGTTACTTGCCTTTCTGCACATCTGACCATGCCTCTGTTCATGTCGTTCACTGTCATTCTACTGCCATCTTTGTTAGTACCTATATCGCATCACCTTACTCTCGCTGGTCTTCTCTGCATACGCACAAGTTCTAATGCTTTTTCTCCCGTGATTGAAATCTCTCGTCGGCTCCATCACATAAGATAACAAGCCCGCTTTACCTGGTCGTTTACATTATTCCGACGCTAATAAAACTTCTTAGGATGATCCTTTCGAAACCAAAGTATTTAATCCGTATTTTTACTCTTCCTCTTCATATGAAAATTTCGTTACATTTTCATCCACCCCGTAAAATCGTAAAATAGTCTATAGGAAATGGGCTGTTTAGTCGATACAGTTACCTATACCCGCACTGCTCTTCTCCTGTGAGATTTGAATCAAGATTTATTGAAATTGGACGTGGAATAAATTAGAGTCCTGCTTTCGTATCAGATATTATCTGGAAATGAAATTGGTGTTGAATAAACATAGCGGGGCAGAGAACGCACTGACGGGCAGGCTAGTTCGATAGACTGATAGACAGACATCAGCGTGGGCACATGATATGCGCGTCCGTATAATTACGACCATTCCAAAAGTTAAATATTAATGATTTAGCAAAAATAACAATATCAAGTGTCAAGATCTAAAAGTTCACGGGAGTTAAGCGTATTTGAATAACATATTTATATACTAACTGGTCCCATTTTTCACTTAACTCTTCATGAATTTTAAAGTAATGCCATGTACATTTTCCACCACAGAACTTTTTAATTACATTTACGGATTAACCTGACCGCAAGACCGCAGTGTTGAATATGGAAAGGGATTTTTCTTTTTAGATGAAAATATTTTCCCTTAAAATACGTTATTTTCTCTGACGCCGTCGGGTTTTGGTGTATACCGTTTGGCATTTGCCTTGACGTCATATTCAGTGTTATAAACATTGGTTTAATGGCAAAAGTTTGCTGATGTCGAGTGTTTTAATCTTCGGTAATCTTTCTTTTGTTCGCAAATAACAGTAACACGGACTGTCTTAATATTCATGTGTTGGTCGGCTTTCTAGTCATGGGACTTCTGCGTAGATCAGGTAGGTTCCTCCTTGATTCAGAAAAAAGTTGAATGTGACAGCGGCAGCAGTCTTGAAATCACCCATCTCAGAGAAAACATTTTTACAGGTAACGTAATGGTATTTAGCCGTAAATACCATTCCTTACACGCCCAGCGCACAAGTGCGTGATCTGGAAACTGCTGTGTTTCTTTCGCTTTTGTATTCCCACCCGAGTGCGAAAAAGTCTCTCTCGTGATTTATATCCCGAAGCCATTTTTAAAAGGTTACTTTTCCTCTTATAACTTTTAGAAGCCATTTATGAACTCGCATTCGTTTTGAAAGGTTAGTTTACCTTTTATAACTTTTCAGAAACCCCAACAGAAATATATTTTATTTAATCGCATTACATTATGGATTAGTTTATTTCATTTCATTTCATTTTACGTTTTGTGTAGTCTTGTGTAATCCGCCTTTCGTTTTCATTTTTGTTTATTCATTATGTTACATCTGTCCGGAAAGTTGAGTCGTGATGTGCCTTTAGTGAAAGCAAAATAAAATATAAGCACTGGTTTTCTTTTCATTAATGTTTCTCCCGGACTGGAATTTCTCAGGACTCTTGTCTGTTGGGCAGGCTTGCTTTGTTCACTGTAATTTTTGCTCTCTCTCTCTCTCTCTCTCTCTCTCTCTCTCTCTCTCTCTCTCTCTCTCTCTCTCTCTCAAATTTAATTTTGTGAAAAGGTTGTTCAGTTTTTTGCTACATCAGGCTACAGTGTTAATTGGCTTGAGGAATTCATTTCTTGTATTTAAATGGTGATAAATTGTACCACGAATTACGGAATTCGGTAAAGCTCATAATTCAGTGTGGAAAATAAATAAGAGAAGAGTATTGTATTCTTCGTGTGGTTTTTTTTTTTTTTTTGATGCTGTTGTGTTTCCCTGAGGAATGCAATTTTGAAAACCTTCCAGGTTTGTTCCTTCGAGATTAGATTTTTCTTTTTCATTCTAGGTTAAAAGATCCAATGATTTTTCTTATACGCTCACCAGCTTCACAGAAGCAGAAGAGAAAAATAAAGCAACCAGAATGAAAGGTGCCTGGGTGGTCTAGAGGTTGAACTGTGCCAAGAGGGATGAAAATATATTAAGAGCGAATGAGTCTGCTTGGACCCAGGGTTAAGGCCGTAATGCACTGAGATGCGAATTTGATGCGGGTATGCTTACGTCCGTCAAGTAGCGGAGGGCGCACGCGATCTAAACATCGTAAGAGGAAACTTCCTTAGTCGAGCTAAGTTAGCGCTGCTCCGAAAGGGCTGTATCGCCTTTCATTACTCTCCATAGTAAAATCAAACTGCTGTAATCGGTGGAGAGACTCTAAAACGTCGATACAGGGCGTCGGAATGACTCATGGGAGAAAATTTATAGGCGTTACTTCCTGTAAGTGGCTGACCCAACGAGCGTCTCTGGGTTTTACCCTCTGGCCACTACTTCATCCACCAGGCTCTCCCGACTTCGTAGTGTCCTGCCGTGCCCTCGTTTTTTAGAAATGACCCTTTTATTCGGTCATATTTCTTGTTTAAAGGAGGCCTTCATTAAAACGAAAATCGTCTTTCCTTCATTTTTTTTTTTTTTTTTGAGATATCTTTCCTTCATTTTCTGGGTTTTGAAAGTGTTGAAGATGTTGTCCCATTATTTATTCATCATCATTTTCCGCAGTGTATGTTTAGTATATATTCAGTTTCACGAGACGCCTAAAGCAAGTAAAAATATTTTTTGTTGAGGTTAAACATACACGTTTTAGTATATTTGTATATAAATAAATAATATATATATATATATATATATATATATATATATATATATATATATATATATATATATATATATATATATATATATATATATATATATATATATATATATTGTGTATATGTGTTGGCTGTCTTGAAGACTATGTAAATGCATATACTGAGGAAGAATTATGTAATAATGATTTAATCAGTAACAAACTGTGTTCAATAATAAAGGTGCCTGAGGCATTTCTAAAAATTGGTCTTGTGCTGGCAAGTTAATACTGATAGGTACTTAAATATGATTCAATGATACCGTAGATTTATATAAAATCGACATGTCATTCACTGACGTGATCATATATAAACATGTAATGTAATTGTATATATATAATATATCCATATGTGTGTGTATATATATATATATATATATATATATATATATATATATATATATATATATATATATATATATATATATAATAGGATGTCTGTGATATACATTTTGAATATTCAGCCTCGAAAACTGAGGCAAAAGGTATTTCCCTTCTGACTGTGCCTTACTGTTGATGCTAGATAAAAAAGACTTCTCTTTGGCAACTTCCGAGTCCTGAACTTCATTCATTATATTCTCTTTATCTGGGTCAGTTTTTCGGACGGAGAGCTTAATGCTGACCATAAATCTCAGTTAGGTAAAAATTAGGAAAAGGACAGGCGAAGTCTAGAGAAAATTTTTAATGATAACTTCGGCCGTGGGCTTAAGCGATCTAAAATTTAGCCTCGGCAGAAAGACCCAGAACCCAGTGATGATCAGAGACAGTGGGCCAAAATGCAAACAAAAGATTTTCTCTTCATAAACTTGAAACAAGCAGGTTTTGCACAGAATACCAGAAGATCCGAGTGTTAGGTAAATCAAGGAAAGAAGACAATTTATGTGAGAATGAAAAAGGGGTGTCAAGATTCTTTACGAAGGCGTGAGATTTTTTTTTTTTTTTTTTTTTTTTTGCGAAAGTATGCTGGTGTAACCTGCGCTTCTGTTTCAGCAAGATGGCACGTCAGATTTGGCTCAAGATTTTAGCCTCTTTCTGGAATATTTTTAATTCACTTTCGTGTGTAATATTATTTTCATAAGTCTCGTTTATTTCAGTATGTTGTTTTTAGTCATTTGATCAGTTTTTATAACATAAAAAAAGTTTTGTTTGCGGTAAGGATGTCTTAAAGTATTGTTATTTGTATTTCATTTTTGCTTGCTCCACGTGAATTGTGGCGAATTTAGTACACGAAATGCCGTTACTTATAAATTTAGATTTTCATCTGAAAGGTTTTGACAGAGTCACTTCATTATTTCATACAGTATTTAATCATGGAGATATTCCTCTGTTAAAGAGGAAGCAGTATTTACGTGGGAGTGACCTAGAGAGGATCAGTTTAGATATCAACTGGGTCAAGTCACTGAGCAATACTTTTTTTTTTTTTTTCAAAAATCTAATTTTTTTATGGGGAGACAGAATCGCTTTTATTTTTGAGTTACAAAGGATAAACTAATTTCACTTTCAAAGTAGATGCAGCTGAGACAGCCTCCGCCTGTCTTTTTCCTAATGGTATGAATGCATAGTATTCAAGCCATTGCTATAGAGCTAGAGAGTAATAGTTATTACCTGTATAAGCGATTTCAAGAAATGAAACTTGAAAGCATTATTCTTCTAGCAGATATTGATATTTATGTGCACAACAACCCTTAATTAGTTCTTGAAGGCTGGCTTTAAGAATAGCCTAGAATAGCCCATCGTTTGAAGCTACACAGAATTTAAATGTAAAAAAAAACAAATATGGTCTGTTCAGTAAAGTAGTAAACTTAGGAAGCTATGTTTTCTGGAACCTAATTACAAACCAGTTGTATAAAAACAGACCGTATACGGATATGCAATTCATTGGGTAAATTAATTTAAATTTAGACGAAAATTAACCCGGTTTTTTCCTTTATATACAGATTTTACTTATAACGTCACTCCTTTTTTAATGCAGAAAGTTTTGGTGGTCCCTGTGGCCAGGACCAAATCAGTTTCAAACCATGCCTAGAAATAAGATTTTATTATTCCCATATCTTCTGCTGTGTTAAAAAAGGGACACATTTTGCTTAAAGTTTTCCTAAAAATTGCTGATAAATTTACTAACTGTACTTAACATCGAATTTTCTCCAACGAGACATAAACCCATTCATTTTAAATACAGGAATTCCGCCGAGTATTTGAGGACTACATAAAGTAGGCTGTAGAAAGCCGCCGCTAAGATTGATTGTATATCACGAGCTTTGAAAGCGAGGATTTACACGGGATGTTATCAGAGTAATCCTTTCCTCGTTATGCTGAAGATGTATATAAGTCCAAGAATAGGATATTTCTTTATAACTGAAGAAGGAAACCAATATCCGCATGATAGTTTCTTACTCTTTATAATGACTTGCATTTTTCTTAAGTGTATGATGTGGATGGGTCCATTTTATAGATAATTTTTTTTTTGCAAAGCTAGCATTGGGTGCTTTGTCCTCATTCTCCAAGTTAAAATGACAATTTCATGGTGAAAGGATGCACAGGCCGCAAAGAAATCGGTTTTGGGAATTCTTTGCCGGAAACACTTAATCGCCTTTCTCGTTCATGACAAGACAAGTTGTGGAACGGTAAATTACTTGTCACATGGAAATGTGGTCTTGATTTTTGTGGTAGTTACAATTGAAGGGTTTTATTCATTATATGAGTATTATGAAAATTAGTCCTCATACCATTGCCTCACACTTTTTCAAGACATGAGAAAGAATATTCAGTGATTTTGTGTGTGTGTGTGTTTCCGTCTACGGCGTCAATAGGATAGACACTCAGAGCATTGTAATTGTACGAATTCGTTATCACATATACCTGCCGGACTTTGAGATGTCATGGAATTAGACAAATATTTAAAAGATAGTGCAAAGCTGACGTGGATAGAACATACAAATATGTACATCATTAATTTTTTGGAAATGGCCTTTTTCTCTTCTCTCTCTCTCTCTCTCTCTCTCTCTCTCTCTCTCTTTGTCTTACCGAAAAGGTGCAGGTAAATTCCCACAGAGATCGAAGCACCCCATCAGGATGCTGGACGCACAGCAGAACACTAAATTCGATCAAATTGGAGCAGAAGAAATTTGAAAGAAATCGCTGAAGCCTTGGAAACACGTGCGTTTTACCTTGAAGACTGTTTTTAAGCAAAACCCTGACTCGTATAGGTTCAGTCTAATTCTTTATTCACTGCGTTCCAGATTCGTGTAGGCAATAAGAATAATTAAATCGGATTGTGTAAAACTTTTTTATGCTTGATCCGTTTTTCTAACAAAGATTTAGCACTTAAGATTGAGTTAAAATATATACTTTGATTTTCGTCCCTTACGTTCAGATGTTTTTATACAGATTGCAATGATTTTCTTACGCTTGTTATAATGTTTACTGTGGTGGTACTCATGCTTGTGTAGTATTTAAGTTAAGAGTTAAAGCTTCTTGCGTTCGCAGGAACCACTCTAGAATCCGGTTAGACGTGTTCATAATTTTTTTTTTTTATAAACTGTAAAAGTTCATAGGTCATATGACTTCAGGACTAAAAACCAGAAGTGATCGTTCTTTGTTATTTTTGTCTCGTACGGTTTTCATAGAATATAGCACATGAATACTGGTGTAAAACATTAAGGAAAGTTCCAAATTAGTATGCCGCTCATGCCTACCTAAATTTTGACGTCATGTAACATATCGAGCCAGTTTTCACACGGCTCACGAAAAGAAATTCTATATCAGCATTTTTAATATGGTAAAAACGCGTATGCATGAAAAAAGAAAAGGAAGTCATGTCTAGAGCAAATAGCTTTGATAAGATTTAGAAACAATCGCAATAAAATTAATCATATTCTATCTCTGTCCAGTTTTAATTTCCGTTCTTTTAAACCAGCCAGAAAACCTTTTATGGCAGTTTATTCTTTTTTTTCCCCCTTAATGGTGTGAACCCTTAGATGGCGTCCAGCCTTCTGGACACAGAGCAGACGAGCTCCGAGAGCATTTCGGCCGCTCCCAAGCAATTTCCTTTAGTTCTCGCATCTGGAAAAGCGAACATCCTTGGGAAAGCCGTTGCCATTTTCTTGTCTCTGTTAATGATATTCCCAGCCCTATGTATGTATTCCATGTGAGGAACCTCTATTTGCAAAAGCCTCGACTCAGGCTCAAGAATTCTGTGGCCACACCTGAGAGGTGATCAAAGCTCTCTTTGTTTTTTATGCAGTAAGGTTATTTCGCATATACCATTCCTTACCAGCTACGTCTTTAGTTATTTTGTCTGCGCTTGTTCAAATTGCAAAGGATTTTAATTCCAGAATAATCTGAAGCTAGTACTTGCTTAGATTTTGGTTCTTGGTGTGTAATTCTTACGGATCACTCTCGCATGGCACTCAGATATTGTTATAAGGCACGCCACATGTTTTTGCGAATCCTCGAAGCCTCTCATCAATATAATTCCTTGAGCATCACGAGGAAAGACATTCGTTAAAGACATTTCTTGAATGAGAATTTAAAAATAAAAACAAAGATGAACATAAGCACGGAGTCACCAAAAAAAAAAAAATCCCCTTGGAGGGAACAAGAAAAGAGAGCGATAATAAAAAGAACTGGTTGACCACAGGAATGGAAGCGAATAAGCATAAAAAAGAGACGCGCTAGAAATTGCTTTTCTCAGAGCAAACAGGGGCACGCTGTAATTTGGTTCGTGCAAGTGAATTTCAAGTACCCTTTGTCCTTTTACCATGATGTAGAAATTGAAACCTGCATGGAAATTTCATTGTGTTGGTTGGTGCGGTCGCTCTTGCCATTGTTTATTGTCTAATCTTTGCAAGTATTTTAAGATTTACGTTTAGTAAAATTACCTGTATCTAGGTAGTTTTGTATATGTATCTAGACAAACAACATACATACATATATATATGTATATATAAATATATATGTGTGTATGTATCTGTGAAACTTGCTGTATTTTGAGAACAAAGGTTACCCAATGATTACATTTTCTAAATAATCAGCGGTTCCCATAAGGCTGTCTTGCAGCAGTTCAGTAGTCACTCACAAAAAAAAATGAAATTTGAATTACCATTACTCCTGCACCAGCTGACGTATTTTCGGACCTTTGTTCAGAGAGCCGCGTTTACCTTGACAGCATCTCTGAAGATTCTTGCAAGAGCATTAAACGGAAAGCGAGTAAGGGAGACCGTAGAGGAGGAGACGTCTGCTGAATGTAACAACGGTTGCAGGTATTGAACACTGCTGGTTGTGTTTGTCTCCCCCCAAGTGGCTGCGTCTCGACCATGCTATTCAAGTAGTATTATAACGAGAGTAGTATTATAACGAGAAGGGGGAGGGGGATGAATGGCTTCAAGAGTAGAGGCGAGGGTGGCCCAGGTGGAGGTGTATAAGGTTATAATAAGGGGAAGATAATGGGGGTGCGTGATAGGAGATGGAGGAGGGGGGGGAAAAAGGACATTGAGGCCGGGGTGGGTTTAAGTGACGCTGCTACGATAATCAAGTTGGGAAGTAATTTGTTGAAGAGGACAACGCTCTCTTGTCTCACAAGAGAGGGGAAAAGGAGAGGACGAAAGACGTAGGAGGCTGTGAGAGAAGAATAATGGATGGAAGAAAGAGGAAGAGCGAGAAAAAAGCGAGCGAAAGAAAAAGTATCCTCGTAAAAATGAGTTGATTGGGGGATAATAACAGTGATATGTCCAAGAAGAAGGGAAGGGCCTCAATGAGGGAGTAAGTGGAAAGAAGCAGCGGCAAGTCGAGAACAAATTTTTCAACGCAAATGATGGAAGGGGAGGGAAATTTGAATAGTATAGATGGAAAAATGGAAGGGGTGCGAAAGACGACGTTGAGATGAACGTGGAAAGGAGGGAATTAGTCCACAGGGGCTATTAAGGTCACAACTGAAGAGCATTGTCGAATTAGAAGCCGATATTTATATTTGATTTATAATGGGAGAGGAGAGGTATTAGAATAAAAATGATTTAAAACAATATATGTATCCAAATGACGATGTTTACCAGAAGTTTTCAGTGTAGCACTTTCTCTCTCTCTCTCTCTCTCTCTCTCTCTCTCTCTCTCTCTCTCTCTCTCTCTCTCTCTCTCTCCATCCTGTGCGTACAGACACGATTACAGAAAGAAATTATGAGCGAATTATACTAACCTTTAATTTCCAGATTTATCTTCCTCGTCAAATAATAACATTATTTCACTGAGTTTGACGAATATATTTGTGAGCAGAAATGTTATGTGTAAATGAGCATGAGGAGAAAATGAGACAGGGACGACTCTCTTAAGCTTTCTATGTTAGATTTTTATGGAAAAAGAAAGTATGTCACATGGATGTACGATATATATATATATATATATATATATATATATATATATAAACAATATTCACTACAAATGTATTTGATACCCAGTTCAATATACCTGGGAAATAACTTATACTCAAGGGAAATTAAATTATAAGTTTCTGCCCGGCCAGGATCCGAACCTTGTTTGGTTAAGGAGCAACCATAAACAGTAGGCTTTGGTATTGAAAGTTAGTTGTGTCTCAATATTTGTGAATATGATTTATGCATAAGTGGTGCATGTATATATATATATATATATATATATATATATATATATATATATATATATATATATATATATATATATATATATGTGTGTGTGTGTGTGTGAGTATTTGTTTGGTTTGTTTGTGAGTATCCTGTGTGCTTGTATGTATTTATGACTTTTACTCTTGATGTATTTTTGTGCCTTTATTGTATTTTTTTCTTTCCCGGTAATTTGACAGCGTCGTATTAATGATTCCAAGCCGGAAGCAATTAGTAGAAACAGATGCCACTCTCGCGGTCTTTTCACCAAATCTCGAAAGTTTCATTATTAAATGGTTTAGATACCCGGACAGATGTTGCTTGTCCCACCTCTCTCTCTCTCTCTCTCTCTCTCTCTCTCTCTCTCTCTCTCTCTCTCTCTCTCTCTCTCTCTCTCTCTCTCTCTCTCTCCCCTGATTCGATCTTTCATTGTATTCTTCCATACACGCCTTTAAACTTTGAAAGCCACCATAACGTGGTTTGCATTTTGTGCGAGTTTGTGGTGGTCATCTGTTGTTGTTGTCTGCTCGCTCAGATTGAAATTACCTGTCATAGCCAAGCCAAGTTACATACGTGAGTACATTAAAATAAACTAAAGCTCAACTTCAGCGAAATTTCTGGGGAATAATGTGAGAGTTGTAGTCCCGTTGTGACTTAGGAACTCGTATCGTGTAACATAGCAGCGTCGCTTTCATTTTCAGTTTGGCCATTACTACCACAAAGGAAGTTGCGGTAGAGTTGTCTTCGTTCTTTGTAGGTTTTGTTTGTTGCACATCAGAATCAGGCTCAGTTTCCTAGATTGATTTTCTAGAGTTTGCGGATAATGTTGCTTTTGCAAGAACCAAGGCAACAATTTATGAACATGATACTCCTGACTCTTCAAGGCAAGAAAAGTAGTTGAATTTTACTTAAGATTCACTCTAGGTTTAATAAGTCATTTCTCTCTCTCTCTCTCTCTCTCTCTCTCTCTCTCTCTCTCTCTCTCTCTCTCTCTCTCTGTGTGTGTGTGTGTGTGTGTGGTAGCTCATTAATATGACTTTTTATTACTGATGGAAAAAGAGTTAATATATGATATACTGTAACGGTAATATATCAACTAGTAGTAGGTTGTTAAGACTTATACTCCTTTGTAATCCTTTTTTAATAACGTAAGTTCATGTGATTAGTTAGTCACAAACGAATTAAGGAGCACAACAATATGAAAATTTCAGTGCGAACATTTTTTTATGCAGAAAGTTTCAGCATGGCTTATTGTTCATTACAGTTCACTATTGCCTCTCTCGACGTATACGCATACCATATTATATAATATATATATATATATATATATATATATATATATATATATATATATATATATATATATATATATATATATATATATATATAAATAAATATATTATATATATATATATATATATATATATATATATATATATATATATATATATATATATAGTGTGTATATGTGTGTGTATAATTCTCTCTCACTCTCTCTCTCTCTCTCTCTCTCTCTCTCTCTCTCTCTCTCTCTCTCTCTTTTTCCTTCCATCCATCTTTCGTGTTGTCTTGACCACAAACTTGAAAGTAGAAAAACTTTTCCTTTTTAGTCTTTTTTCTGAAGTCATCCATTACGGAGATTAGCCTCGTTTTCTTCGTTATAAAAACTTATGCGAGAACTCGACATTTTTCAGTCAACTTTACCTTCTGTTTGCTCCCACTTCCGCTCAAAATGATTTAGGAGTTATTGCTGAGGCAAAATGTAGGTTTTCCCTCCTCCTCGTCCTCATTTCTTTCCTCCTAATTCATTATTGTTATGTTATTGCCTTCGTAATGACATTTTTTCCGTATTGCTCTTATTTTTTACGCTTTTAATAGATCATTAATGACCCTTTCCCCCCTCTCCATTCGCAAATGAGATCGATTTTCTTTTTACTCTTTATGAAGGCCTTCCTTCGAATATCATAATGAGTTATAGAGAAGCCTGTTGCCTTATTTGGCTGGGATATATGTAGGTTTGCTTATTTCCAGTGTATTGCACTGATAAATCCGGTCGAATGGATATTATCCCCGTCCGATGTATCCCTTCACCCTTCCCTTGAAATGGAATCAATATCAACATTTCCGTTGCTAGTAACAGAGTGAAATGGTTGTTCGAAGCGTGTTTGCTTGATTGAATGAAACGGGAAATGCATCGTAATGCGCAAGATGCCTCCGTGTTTAATACGGCTGAACCAAATCGTGATTGGTTCATCGATCAGAAAACGAGGGACTTGGATGAAATGTCGTCATTGGGCGATACTTAAAAAGATATGGACCGGAATGAGCACTTACATCCTTACGAGTGATTTTTAATCACTTAGTCGACTTGTCGTGAAAGTGCTAGGGGAATTACCTGCAGCTGAAGTGCAATCTGCTGATTAAAGTGAGCCGTCATTTTGCACAATCTGTGCACCTGTAATTCTGCTTCACCCTTTACAGACAGATGGCGTAGAAAATGCTTTGAATCCTATATTCATTAGCGGAAAGCTTCATACTTTCAGGCACATGGATTGTCTGCGCATGCGCCTGTTTCACGCTCAGGTGTGTCTGCACATTCGTTTTGATAATTGTCGGAGAATTTGTTGATGAGACTGTATGCTCTCGCAATTCGTTTCACACGTGTATGCATGTATGCATAGAAAAACATATGCGTCAGAAATAATACCTGTTATCAGACTAATAGGGCGATTCATTTTCTCTTCTGGAATCAAAAGCAAGCGTGTTTAGTGTTGTTTGAAATAACAAAGTGCATATAAATCCATAGTTCTTTTTATGCAGCGAAAACAGAGAGCTCCCGGTGTGATATTTTGAATGCTGAATGGGAGATCATGTTATGTCAGCCGCGTTGCTGTTTTTAAGTTTTCTCTCCTCTCTTAAAACTCGTAGGCTTCGGAATGCTTGTGATCTTATCTTCCTGTGTTGCTTCTACACTCTTTTCATAAGACGCCATTTTCAAGGTTGAATTTTTCTTGCTAATCTTCTATCTGTCGTTTCTATATTTTGGAATCATCAGAGAAATGGTCCCTGAACATTTTTTTTTTATTTCGCCTTCCCTTTAAAAAGGGTTTCACTTGTTTCATTGTTATTATTCTTATTTCCAATTCTAGCATGATTTATGTCTCTTTAAGTAAGACGTAATCTTATCCCTCACATTCATTTGCTAGGTATTCCGTGTCGTTTATACCATGCAAATGTAAAATCTAATATGGAACAAAAATCATGACTTTTTACTAAAGCTCATCGTTTTTCTACTGAATAGTTTTGAATTGGTGACTTCAGTTATTCATATACCATATACAGTTATTCAATTTCCATTCTATAACCTCTCTCTCTCTCTCTCTCTCTCTCTCTCTCTCTCTCTCTCTCTCTCTCTCTCTCTCTCTCTCTCTCTCATTGATAAACATCCGCTCCGTACAAAAAGGGGCCGTCCTTTTATATTCACGTCTCTTAAATGCATGTCCACGCATTCATCATTTTGCAGGTATTCATAAATGTATCCATGCATGTATGAAGGGAGACCCAGACACACGTACGGTAAACAACCAGTTTCCCCAGGTGCCATTGCTCTACAGCTTGGTTAAATCCTCCCCATCAACGTTAACGTGTCCTAATATTGTTCCGTTCCACTGAAACATCCATATAACGGCTCAGATAAAATGATGAAAAAGAGCGGTCGTTATCGGTTATCCTATGCATAAGTCCTTACTCGCAGAGCCTTTCGACCAACCCTCATATATATTATATATATATACAGTATATGTGTGTATATATATATATATATATATATATATATATATATATATATATATATATATATATATATATATGTATATACTATATATATATATATACATAAATGTAAACGCACATAAATAAACGGGCATAGTGTGAACCGTTACATTCAAACTCCGGTTATCTTACCTTTGTTCATGTCAGTTGACGGTTACTGTTCATTTCCTCAAATTGTACAAAATTCTCTCTCTCTCTCTCTCTCTCTCTCTCTCTCTCTCTCTCTCTCTCTCTCTCTCTCTCTCATACACACAAGCATGCGCACTCGTCTTGCCTGTTGTAGTATTGCACCTTACTACGAGCAGCACCTTTCTCATCATCCTTCTCCCCATAAGGACGCTAATATCGAACGCGTTTGTCTGTGTGTACCTGCACAGGTGAATCTATTATACCAATGTTTCTTGCTCGTGTTTGTAGCCACGAGTTGGTTTTGCATTTACCCTTATGTTTGTGTGAGAGATCTAGATGAGGTGTGATAATGTGAACCGCATATCTCTGCCCTTTGTGCTGAAATAGATTATTTGGGGGGTTGGTAAAGTGAAAAGGAAGGGAAGGGAAGGTCTTGTATAGCCTCTCCACCAAGAGGGATCGGAGGGTTGTGGTCTCTGGTTGCACCTGGGACAGACTTTCCCCTGAAGCGAGAGAGAGAGAGAGAGAGAGAGAGAGAGAGAGAGAGAGAGAGATTTAAAGAGAATGAGAAGAAAACGTTTTAAAACATTAATTTTTTGAACTTACTGCAAAGTTAATTAGTAACTAAATACATCGTTGTTGAAGATTCGTGAACACTGTTTTGATTATAATTAATAAATGTTTGCACACCAACCTTTAGCTGACTGAAAATATCAGTTTCTGTTTTGCGCGCAAATGTACTATTCACTGCTTGTTTTAACGATGTCTTTTTTCGTTTATTTATGTATATAGTTAATTAATTTATTTCTAATACTACAAAAGTAATCAGAGCCACTCCTATATGAAGTTTGATTAATCCTAAGGAAGTGAAAAATATCGAAGGTAGTATACCTCAGCTCAAATCTCGCTCATGGTCAGAGCATTGGTGTGAAATCTGATGTTATTTGCTCAGAAATTATGCAGCTGATAAATCAATATGTGCCTTTTCTTTTCTTGTTGACACATAATTTTACCTGTTTTTCCGAGCTTTGGTTTGTTATGCTAGCTTAATGAATGGCTACATTATTCATCCTGACGTGGCGCCTGCTGCTAATGAGTAATTATTAGAGATATGATTTGTCCACCGCAGCACCTTGTGTCACTGTACTTCTCAGATTTACATGTGATTATAGTCAAATGACGCATGATTAGTACAGGTTCACCTTACAGAAAATACGGGAGAAATTATATGTATTCTGATGATTTGCTTACACTTCCCACAGAGAAAAATTAGTAAGAGAAGTTTATTCAAATTAAGATATTTAAAAAAAAAGGTGTAGCCTAGTGTTACTTACAGCAGCGTTGGCCGCTGACACAGACGATACGAGATCATAGATTTGGAACCACTTGTATCCACAAGCATCCGCGGCATTCCCACTCACTGATTGGAGCGAACATGATCGGCGTGCCTCGACCGTTATTCCCTAATCACCTTAATTGTCATGGAAATTTGTTCCCGTTAATTCAATCTAGATCCCTCTCCTCCTCCCATCCCTCCCTCCCCTCCCTCAAGACCCCTTTCATTCCGTGTCCGCTTTGCAGACCCCTTCCCTCTAAATCCGCTCCCCCGGCCCCCCCTTAAAAGCGCCGTGTCAAAATTTTTTTCTTCTAATGAAGGGCTATAGTTTAATGGGTTTATTTTCGTCTGTGAAATTATTTATATGGCCATTTCTTCCCTCGTTTTCATATCGTTGCTTTTATTCTCCGTAATGTTAGTGGCACTGTTATAATTAGCAGTGGTAATATTAGCTGCTGCTTTTGTTGTTGTTCATTATCTTTATAATTAGAAGAGCAAGGAATCCTCGGATATTAAACACAATGGCCAGAAGCATTTCTATCACCAAATATATTTTTGTTTGTACGTGTTTATATATATATAATATATATTATCTGTATAATGTGTGCGAGTTTATATATGTAGGTATGTATGTATGTCACAGAATATAAACAGAATCAAGAAGATTCATAGATTACTTATTTTCTACTTATTCCATATAGTTCAGTAGATGTCTAAGCATTATTATCCCTTTGTCGACAAACCTGTTCATGTGTGTCGGTTACCGTAGTACACACGTTAGATTACTGAAGATTTTTTTTAACTGACAGTTTCTTGAGAAATGAACTTCAGCTGTCTAGATGATTTGAACTCATCTCCAAAATGCTCTTGGGTTTCAAGCAGTCAGCAGTATAGACAATAACACGGGGAAATA
The DNA here is from genome assembly GCF_040412425.1 of Macrobrachium rosenbergii. Classification (NCBI taxonomy): domain Eukaryota; kingdom Metazoa; phylum Arthropoda; class Malacostraca; order Decapoda; family Palaemonidae; genus Macrobrachium; species Macrobrachium rosenbergii. Next base: position 12,541,237 of record NC_089752.1, on the reverse strand, counting down.
AATATGTAAATACAAGTGTTAAAGTTCTTTTATACGTGTTATCATGCTGATATGTTCACCTAATTATCTGTACAAATTGTTCAATCTCATTTCAGATATACCAGACTATTTTGTTAGTTGCAAGCTCTGGCCTTTTTAAAGTTATTTTGTGAATCACTGAAAATCATTTTACAGTTCCTCAGTAATTAAATTACGTTCTTTCTGGGTAAATTTAGATAATATGTTTCTGGAGAAATTTCCCAAGTAAATTCTAAAAAAATGAAACACTGGTCCGGGATCTGTTTTGATCTCTTGGAAGCCAGGTTATCTAAGCAAGTGGTTATCCTGAAATTGCTGCCTAGAATTATAGATATGTTTTACCCGTGAAGCGCGACTTTAAAGAAAGAGCAAGTTTTGCAGACTTTTGAATATTACATGTTAGAACAGCTTTAAAGTACAGTAAAACTAGTCAGATTCAGATCGAACTAACATTTGAAAACCGAACTGGTTTCAATATTCACGTTGTAGATACTGGTGTTTTTGTCTCTGGAATACCGGAATGATAATTGGCTGTGTCAACGAACAATTGTCTCTTTTATTCAGTCCCTCATGTCATGTTGCCATAGAACCGTTCACATGTTTGTAATTATGGCTTGTGACCAAAAATAACTTCCAGAGAGAAACGGTGCCCGTCTCGGGAAATAACAAAAAAATCGTTGATTTGTTTTAACCGGAATAGTGCGAAGAGAGAGAGAGAGAGAGAGAGAGAGAGAGAGAGAGAGAGAGAGAGAGAGTACGTGCCCCTGCCCTCCTGATGGCAATATATGGCGGGTTCACGAGTCATTAGCCATTTATGTGTTGGGTGGTGGCGACCGCAGCACAGGATCTCGTCCCCTCAGTCCCTTTCCCATCTTTCCCCTCTTTGGATCACAACCCCTCGCCATACATATTCCCTTTATTGGTTGATGGTCTCTGCATGCCCACACTCGCTGAATTTCAATGTTGGCTTTTGTTCAAAAGGAAGAGGAAAAAATTCTTGCGAAATTTTGGCCGCTAATGTTGCCAGTCTTGATTTTAGGGAGCTATTTGCATTGATCGAAAAAGGTTTTTCATTATTCCCAAAATTAACTGTTTTTTAAGACGAGTAAACAAGGATTATGAAAGGATGTTCTTTGGTGTTTATTTGAAGATATATAATAAGCTATTATGTGTTTACTAATTCGCATATATAATTGCAAGTAATTATACATGTATTCATATTTGTATTGTATGTGTGTGTGTACATTTCACACACATCTATATATGTGTGTAATTTTATTTTCTCTTTCGTACTGCAGGGATTTTAAAGAATTAATCAAGTGTGAAGGGATAAAGTTGTGTTGAATCCTTGGGTCTTTTACTCTGTATTGTACCCGGCGGGTCTTTCACTGTAGAGTAGACCAAATTCAGCCGATCGTTACCAGTATTACCCGACCTTTATCCGATTACAGGGCAAGTAAAGTTATGATCTTGAAGAAAAACCAAAGCTTTTATTGGACCTTCATCCCTTTGGAAGGTAGTCCACATTTTTTTTTCTTTTTCCATTTTGGGTCGATCCAGTCCTAGTTAGGCAAGTGAAAAGGAAGCAGCTTTACAAAGCAGTCGTTCCTTACTTTGCTTTTTCTATCTTTTTTTCTATTATACTACTTTGTTTACTTTCGTTGTTCAAGGTTTTTTTTTTTCTTGTGCCATAATCATTGTCATAAACCTGAGCAAGAGCAAGAATGAGAAGGTTCAAAATTACATGATGAAGTTACTGTTTTGTGTTTGTTTATATCATCGATATTTTGCAATCTCTTCAGGTACCAATAACATTCTTATGCGCAATCTCTTTTGCTGACCATATAATACACTAGTTACCCGTACCTTCAGAAATAGCGGTCAGTTAAACATAAGAAAAACACCTATGTCCTGTCATTATCGGTCTCTGTGTATATAATGAATGAATTCCGCTGGGAATCTTCAAATAACTTTTAGACTCCTAAGAGAAATGAGCTGACGTGCATCCAAAACAGAATTCATGATTCCATAAACAAAAAGTAAAGGAGTTTCAGATTAGAAATAGAAGAAACAACTGCGTAACCTCAACAGATTGTTTTAATGCTCACAAACAACTTTCTTGAGTTTTATATTTGGAAGAATCAGAACTGGCACTTGCCAGGTTGATAATGAAAACGCATGGCTATATGTCCAAGCAGCCCTCTAGCTGTAGAGGGAAAAGGAGACGTGGCCTTTTCTTAGAATAAACCTGCAGATACGATCTATCCAAGATTCTTTTTATTAGTAATGTGTAGACCTAAAAATTTCATAGACACACAGGCTTACAAACCATTATTCTTGAGGATTATCCTGTTATCAAGGATATTTGACAGAGGAAATTAACCTCAGAGGAGATTGAAATGCCCTTGGGTTCACTCGAACCAGAAGTTGCTGAAGCCTGGCTTTCCTTATCCCGAAGGCTAATCTGTCAAGAAAAACTCTATTAGAAGTTGAGGGTAATATCGACCAGTCTCCATATGCCACTCTCCTGCATTGCTGAGAGATCTCAACTCTTGGCATCACAAAGGCTTGGAGGGGCCAAAATATCCCCAAGTCATTCTACCTACCACACGTCTTTGAGAGAAGGCAGAGACTTATCAGTGTTTGAGATGCATGGCAAGCCCAGCTGGAACAACGGCCTTAATTTGGTTTAATTAAGATTATGTTGAAAATTCTGAAGTCGCATTTTACCCTAGCCTCTTCTTCTTCTTCTTTTTTGAGCTTTTGGTAAAAATCTGCAGACGATATCATGGAAGCTAATCGTGATTGATGGAAGCTCATGTTTCTCACCATCCATCAGAGATTACAGTTCCAATACATTGTCCAATCAGAAACAAAAAAGTTTAGATTACACCAGCTTCGGATATTTCCCGTCAGCTCCAAAAAGAGTGATTAAGTCTAATACTATCAGTACATGTAACAATTGCATTAGCAAGTATGTAAGTTATTCAGCCGGTCATTACGCTCTTGAATGGTATGGTATTATAAAGGTTTCAACATTTCAGTTTTGATGTGCATACAAAGTTTTAAGGTTTTCCTTTATACAGTTTTACCAGAGGAAATATGAAGTGACTTTTATTATCATGAATTGTCATTAGTATTTAAAAACATTTTACGTTTCTGCAGTGGTAAATTCGTGTGGCAGCTGTTAATATGAGGGTCACAATCTGAATTGCCTTATCTGTTTCGGGTCCGTGCAGTTCATCCTGTGATATCCATGGTTATTCGTCAGTTCACCTCGCAAGGTGCACTTCAGTCATTGCTAAAGGGTTTGCAGCGTCCCTTCACCCAGTAGCTACCTGTCACTTTACCTCTATTCCAGCTTCCTTTTCCTCCATCTTCTTGTCTCACCTCTCTGACTATTGCTTCTTTGTACAACAATGAGTTTCATGCCATTTTCACTTGTAGGTCCTTGTACTTCATCTTGTTTATCTTGCTGTACAACCACTCCAACTCCCTGGATATGTAACCGGTGCTTTGCTTTACAGCCTAATTATCATGATTCATTATAACGTTCACTTTATTTACATTAGCAGTATTTCCTTGTATGTGGTAGGTTTATTTTAAGTAATGTCTTTTAAGTTAAATTAATTTCCTGTGCTGTTAAGCGGCAAATTAATCAACATTGTGGAGATCCGTATCAAAAGTCAAATACTATTTAAAGTATGAGATTTAATCAGTGCAGTGAAAATTATGAAACTGAACGGAGGTTTAAAGAAAGAACTTGGAGCAAGCAGGACATGAAATTAGTGAAAAATGCACACGATCTCCTGCTGAGGGTTCACAAATAACAGAATACCCTGTAGGTTTAAGCCATAAGCCACAACTAAGAAATTAAAAGTTCTGATGGATACGCCATCTTTAGGAGGGTTACTTGGGTAAAAGTTTTGAGAGCGAAAAACAGATTTGGATTATAAGAACAGATGAGAAGTTAAAAGTATATATAGTCTGCATTTTTATGTACTTGTTTTTCTGCTTGTGCATGCGCGTGTATCGGAGCTCAATAGCATGAAAGCAGTAGAATATATAAGTCCTTGGAGGCTGAACTTGAGAATATCTGGTAAAACTAAATTTAAGTGTGTGTCTGTATATATATGTATATATAATTGTATATATATATATATATATATATATATATATATATATATATATATATATATATATATATATATATATATATTTATACAGTTTGTATACACATATATATGTATGTATGTATAATTATATATTTATATATTTCTAGTATGTGTATATATATATATACACACACACACACACATATATATATATATATATATATATATATATATATATATATATATATATATATATATGTTCTCATATTTTCCAAAATGCCATTTTCCCCCTTTCCTCCGATTTACATGAGAAAAGGTTAGAAGGGAATAAATTCCGGCGGCATGAACACATCAGTCTCGTAAACTCTTAGTCTCGTGCTTCATCACTGCGGGTGTTCCCTTGAGTTGGCTTTTGAATATACGCGAAGTTTAGTCTTGATTTTGTTGGGATTTTGACCTTAATCTCCCCCCAACCAGAACGATCCCAAGAGGGACAATAAAACGTCGATTAAGTTGGGTTAATGGGACTCGGGAAGGAACCGAGGGATGAAGCCACGGCAACCATAATTCAACCTCTAACCATCAAATCTCTCAACCAATGACCTCGACGATTTTTTTTAAAATGGGAATTCCTTTATTATTTTAATTTTCCATCGTAAGGAAGCATTTTTAGATTTCACCGCTTCCGTTTTGTTTCTCTCTCTCTCTCTCTCTCTCTCTCTCTCTCTCTCTCTCTCTCTCTCTCTCTCTCTCTCTCTCTCTCTCTCTCTCTCTCTCTCTCTCTCTCTCCACCTTCTTTTGTTTTTGTTTTAGGGTAAGCTGTTACTGATACTTTTTATATAGCAGTGGGTACCTTTTTTTTTTAGCAGTATCCACCTTTTCTTTTTTACCACTAATGCTACATCCCGAGCATCCAGTTTCGATTACCTCCATCAGGTATGCAATCACGCCCAGGAGAGAGAGTAAAGGGATAGAGAGGGCAAGAGAATTTTGGCTATCCATATAGCTATTTATTATTATCACTTAAATCATTACAGATATAAATCTATCAAATAGGGAACTAACATTAGCGTTACCTGCAGCTTATTGTTGCACTTTTATTGTAAGATTTGCCACTCTCTCTCTCTCTCTCTCTCTCTCTCTCTCTCTCTCTCTCTTTTACTGGCTGTTTGGGATAAAGTTATGCATTTTGCTTATTTGAGTCGAGTCTGTCCATGACAGAGATATTCTATTTCTATCCATTCATTTGAGTGAGAGAGTTTTTCTTTGTATTGCATTTTCTCGTAAAGAAACATCTTACAATTTGGAGACCAAATCATAGGAGGCATTGTAAGAAAGAAATAAACAAGCTATTTGCAAATGCAAATTTACATTTTTATTAGTATAGCTAATTAGAGAGCAGTACATTAACATTGCAGGCTTGAAATAGAATTTTTTTTAAGGTGCTTTTGAAAAGTTTACATATTAACAGAATGAAATTCATACAGAATATAAACCATTTTTAGTTTTCTTTAAAAGAAAACTATTGCGCCGGCTTTGTCTGTCCGTCCGCACTTTATTCTGTCCGCACTTTTTCTATCCACCCTCAGATCTTAAAAACTACTGAGGCTAGAGGGCTGCAAATTGGTATGTTGATCATCCACCCTCCAATCATAAACATACCAAATTGCAGTCCCCTAGCCTCAGTAGTCTGTATTTTATTTAAGGGTGAAGTTAGCCATAATCGTGCTTCTGGCAACGATATATGATAGGCCACCGAAAGATAGGTCTATTTTCGGTGGCCTTGATTATAGGCTTTAGCTGCTGTGCAGAAAACTTGATTGCGTCGAAGAAATTTCGCCGCATTTTTTACTTGTTTATGACTGAAACCACTGGAGTAAGTCAAGAAAAATATACATTTCTCTCGTATTTAGTCCTGAGAAACGTTCATATATGTAAATGTTTAAAGTTAAGATGGCTAACATCGGTACTTTCTTCAAAATGTATACTGTTTTTAAGGTGCCAGAAATTAAAGAGGATTTAATCATTAATGAAACTTCAACTCGAAGCTGGAATCGACGGGCATTTGTGTATACTTTAGGTAAAGGAACAAAGCCAAGTTAGATTTTGAGTTAAATCTGTTTGGATTGTAAAAAGTTCAGTAAAAACTTGAAGCAATTAGTAAATGGCTATCAAAGGCATGGTTCTATATGATGAATCTGAAATATATTTAGGCTTATGTCTTGGGCTTGACTGAAACATTATTACATTTCATTTTAAAGTACTTGACCCTTCAACAAAACCTGTTAGTCAGATGAGGTACACGTTCATAAGAAATTTCACAGGGTATTAAAACGAAATAAAAATTAATCTCCCACTTGGCTGTTAATTACACAAAACCCTTAAACGAAATGCGTTGGGATATTTCATAATTATATTGACATTGAAGTTAGGCAGATCGCTCTTTCTCGCTCTTTCTGTGTGAATCATCATCATAGATCAATACAAGGGATGTAATACTCAGAACAGCCTGCTGTTTGCTCTTCAATCATAAGTTCATTTTACTTTATTCTATCATGTTTTGGCGTTGCTCAAATTATTCAATCATATTTAGGCGTTGCTTAAACTAGAATAAGGTCATTTCTGTTATGAAATCTTTTGGCTGTTTATTACAGAAATGTATACGAGACGATGTGTGAGTTTTTGTTTTTCTTTTAAAGAAGGTTGTTTAACGCCACTATGGGGAGTTAGTTTTCATGAGTGTTTTTGCACACCTTTTATTAACATTTCAGTGGAATTCAATGGCAGAAAACCAGGATTCACTCAAAATAAGAGTGGGAGGGTTGGGGGGGGGTTGGCGGACGGTGTTTGGTGTTATCTTACAGGTAGAAATAACTTGCTGTCAACCATAAATGTTCTCTTGGGTACATTAAAGGCCATTACCATCTTCGAAATGTTCCTCGGGCCCCTTAACACGTGTTCGGTTCCCCTCCTTCGCCAATAGACGGCAGTCGAAACGTTCGATGTAATGTTCCTTCATTGGATACTAAATGACGATTTGACGGTCATCAGTGGTTGCAAAAGGGCCTGTTTTGTGACATTATATCGTAATCTGTTTTTTTGTCTATTTAGATTGACTTTTTTTGTTTGCAATATTCGAATGAAACGGTGTCTTCAGTGGATGTTAGGTATTGCTCGCGCCCGTGTAGACTGCAGTTGGCTTGTTCCAGAAAAGCTCCAACTTGCATGTGGTTCCATCCTTACTTTTAATTGCAATACAAAATAACTTATTTGTGTTAAAATTGCTTCCTTACTCCGTCTTGTCTCTTCACAGACTTTCCAAGGTTAAATGACTTCTTTTATAAAAGCAATTCGGATTGAGCGACCAGCATAACTGCTCATAAAATGTACATTAACTGGCTGAGAGCTTTATTATCTTTTCATTTTCGTTATTTTCCCGGAACGATGCAAGATATTACGAATCATTTAGTTCTCGGTCAGCCCAGCCTTCGCCCAAGAGGATGTTCTCACGCCATAGGAGACCTGGTGCGGCGCACAGCTTTTTCCTGGAAATTTCGTGTTGGTCTTTACCTAACTGCCCTACTCATCTTTCTCCTTGACACTTTGCCGTCCCCGAGGGCCTTCTTTTTCCCCTCTTCCTCCTTCTCTCTCCTTGGTCTTGTGCCTAACAAATACTCTTCCATATGGCAAAATGATATTAATCCCCTTATGCACGTAGCGTGCGCACGCCGCTTTGCCCCTTCTCCGTTATGGCGTCCTTTCAGTTGCCGTGGAGCTTAACCTGCAGAGTTCATTTCGGCTAGTAACCTGGAAAGAGAGTTTATATCGACCTGTATTACTCCAAAGGTTCATTTCGACTTACTCGGGAGGTTTATTGTCCCATGCCGCCTCACACCAACGATTAGTAGTGTTTTCTTTGGTTATTATCTTTGTTCATTTCAAGACTAATAATAATCTTTTCTTTTTTCGACCATACATATGAGTGAGGGGGATGAAAATGTGTGTACCGGTGCGTAGAATTCCATTAAATTACCTACGATTCGAGGTGGTTTTTCGGTCCTTTCGCTTTCTCTTATAAATATGTTCCAGTGTGTGTGTGTGTATGTATGTATGTAAGTGGATGTAGATATCCATATATGTTTTCTTTATTTGCGAAACATTATAATTATCTATTATATAGCACCTCATGAAGCGGTTGTTAAGCCATGGAAGTCTTCTGCACTTGAGGTTCGTTTTTCAAAATGCAGTTAGGATTGTTTTTCTCCAAATCCAAATCATTGGCTATAAGATTTTACTGGGAAATATATTTAAATTAACATACAAGCAAGTACACATACACATATGTGCATATGTGCGTGTGGTATGAAAATAAAGATAGTATTGCTAAGAATGATGGCTACGAGGGAAAAGTCGAGGAAAATGAAAGGCATATTTGCCAGGGGATGTTGATGTCGGCCATATTTTTGTCGTTTCTTCCGGAGACCATTATATACCTTACATATAGGGATATGAAGCCTTTATGTGTATGTTTATATGTATGTAATATATATATATATATATATATATATATATATATATATATATATATATATATATATATATATATATATGTGTGTGTGTGTGTGTGTGTGTATGTATGTATAGGAAAAGTTTTGTGTGACTGAATTTGTTTGTCAAATTATTCCTTCCAAACAGCTGCTCCAATCAGTTACATAATGGTCCATATGGAACTTTTCACGCGCAGTGCCTTCTTGGCAAAAATTTCAATTCTGTAATTTTCGGATCCTTATTCTTCCTTCTTGAAACCGGGAAATGGGGTGGTCCACCTCTCCTAGATATTCATAACTTGTCCTAAAAATTAATGTATTTTCATAGAGATGGACCACCAAATTCATTGTGCCCTGTCTTTTTGTTAGGTTGTGTGTGTCCTTATTTCTCCTCATTTTAGGAATTGTTTCTTTAAAATAGGAACTCTTTCAAATACTTTTTTTTTTCGTAAAGACTATCGCTTGTATTTAGGGAGTGATTAGGTATTTGCAGTAGAAGTCTGGCCTAAGGAATATGTCGGTTTCCATAGATGGTTTACTCTTTCAAAACTAATTTTTTCACTCTTTTTTTAAACTTGTTCTCAATTATCAGAAGAACTGAAAGGTAAAATACAATTTTCAAAAAAATGTTCTTATTTAAAGCCTTTTCACTTCCACTCCACTTATTTCTGTTTTTATTCAATACGCATGAAATAGTCATGTTAAATGCACATTTGCAGCATTTGATATACTCTTCATATTGAGGGCGTTTCTGTAGCTCAGTGTAGTAGACGCCTGACTGGTACCCAACGCAGTGTAAGACAGTTTCATTTCGTATTGAATGATAGCTTTCGCGAGGAATCGAATATTGTTTTACTAAACTGAGTATGTCTTTATAAGAACAATTTTGGGCCATGTAAAGCTAACTTTCAGCCATAGTAATATTTTCGACATTTCGGTAAAAATCCCCAAGTGTCAGACTAGTTATGCCATCACTGTCGTTAATGTCAAGATGGCAGGTGGGCTCATTCATTACTTGACAAATGCCAGTGATACTAATACGTATTTTCCTTAATTGCTTTTTCTGTAAAAGCAAGGAGAGAATACTTAGGAAAGACATTAGGTTTGAGGGTAGAGGTAATACGGTCTAGACTGATAAAAATCTCTTTGAGAAAATTAGATAAATTGAAGTGCCAGACAGTGACATGCCATTATCTTTATCATTGTTCCTTACGTTTATGTAAAATATGACGAAGTCTGCCAATGCCGGGAAGGCAACACCATTTGTTAGTTAGCTCTAAGGGCATTGTCTTTCGGCTTTCAAAATCACTGCTAACTGTATTGGAGATATTGTAGTTCCTGGTGATGTAACAAGAAGGAATACTATATAACACAAATGTTTGAGGGAATTTTCACATAGTCGTATAAAAGAGACGCCCTCCCTTCTGGCATTCTCCTTGAAGAAGCGAGTGGTGGCGTAATTATGTGGACCCAGAGCACTAATTGAAATCTGAGCTGTTCCTTATATTTTTCTTTATTTGTTAGCCCCTGTCGTGTAATTACTGAATGAGTAATTGTATTTCTCTTTCCTAGGCTGTGGAGAACGTTCCCATGTTAAAAGGATGGTGACATTTATATCAAATCGGTCTCCTTCACAGATGTGTTGGTTTTGTTGAAAGTATAGACTTCAGACTGGTTATTTTAACTAGTCTTTCATATTTTAACTAATCTTTCATATCCACAGATATGAATAGGTGTTTGGTTCCGTCTCTTCCTTTCTGTGGCCGTACATAATTAGACAGTAGATAACGGACAGAGTCCGTAAAAGCATGTATGTATTCATGTGTATTATCATTTTTACCTACTAACTCACGTGTTCATTCAATTCGAGCGTCAGTTAGCTACAAATTATATATATATATATATATATATATATATATATATATATATATATATATATATATATATATATATAATAATATATATATATATATATATATATATATATATATATATATATATATACATACATATATATATATACACACTTTTTTATACATATATACACAAACACGCACATTTGCTTAAAGGAGTTGGGAAACTGGAACAATACTCAAAGTTGATGTGAATTTTTTTCGCAGTTTTGAATCCCTCAGTGTGTAGGTTGGGAAAGGAAGTCTAATTATAATTAGGTTATTGTATTATCTCGTATCCTGGAACAGTAACCAGCGATAATTAGGAATTAATCCCTCAGCATACAGTGCGCAACATCGCTCCTAAGGGGATCAAGAAATTAGATTCAAGTCTTATGTGCGCTATCTGATAGATTTTTGCCCGTTGAAATCAAGTAAACTGCTCGGAAAGTTAAAAAATAATGCACTGTTTTTTTTATTCTTTTTGGTAGGTAGAATGGTAATTTTCTGCTTGTTTTGTAGATAGGTGATTTAAGATTGATTCGGGGTCCTATTCCTTCAAGTGTAAATGTAAGGAATTCGTATACCGCATGATTCAAAAATTTACAAGCCGGAAGTCTAATCAGGACGCACCACCCCGAGACCACTAGATTGAGAGCCCGTCGGGAAAAAAGATGACTGTGTAGAACCCATGGCCCTCGCCTCATTATGAGCTTCAACCCCAGTGTCATTGAGATTCAGGTTGACTTGTGCTTTACTTATCATGCCTGAAACTGAATTTGAAATCTTAAAAGTGAAGTAGAAAATGAAATGCGGTCTCGTGCATTACAAAACCTTGGGGTACGAGATGCGTTTCATTTAAACGAAGAAGAAAGCCCGAAAAATTCTATTTAACTCGCCGTGTTCAAAGAGGCCGCGTAAGTATTACTTTTTTATACGTATGTTTATATTTCATTATAATTAGTGAAGCAAGGGAGGTTCTTAGGAGGTGCATGTTATTCTTTCATTCAGGGAGGATGGAGCATTTTTCCGTTTGAAATATTTGCTCGATTAACTGAACACATTTGCCAATTATTATCGACGAAAACGTTTAGTTAAAATCGTTTGAAGTGGTCAGTTAATATCTTCATATATTTTGCAGAATCAAAATGACTGGCAAATCAGCTGTATTTTGTTTGATATTTTAACATTTCAGAAATCCCAAGAACTGCTGCCGGATTTGAAGCGCAGACCTTAACCTGGACACGTTCTAAAACCATATTCCCCAAACATGCCTAAAAGAATTCTCAGAAAACTAACCTAGATATGAAGCAGCTTGAACTGCTGTTGATGGGATATATTGTGGTATATCTGAGAAATATTCAGGGAGCAGCTCGATTTCTTGATTTTTATGTTCAGCAGTAAACGCAGTTGAATCATTTTAAATTTGAACTTCATTTTGGGTAAGGGGGAACATCATTTGTTATATCAGTCAACATGAAACTTTCTTATTAACTTGGTTGTTTTATGGCAGATTTTATTTATGAAAGAAAGGATCATAATTGTCAATCCGTAGGATTAGGGTTTTATGCTTTTTTTTTAATGAGCTGTTTTACCGTCAGGAAGCAAAGATATTGAGCTGAACCAAACGGAACTGCGAATAGACCAGAAATGAATGGTATCAGGTTGCTGTTTGTATACGGGGGAGGGTGGGGGGGTGTTTCGTCTGTTGAAAATTTATTTTACCCTACTCCTTTCAGTTTTATTTCTCTCTTTCCTTCTCCTCCTCCTCCTCCTCCTCCTCCTCCTCCTCCTCCTCCTCCTCTTACCACTTATGCGATGTTGGTTTACTACCCGGATACCCGAGGTCGACCCTACAAGGGACAAGTTTCCCAAGTAAGGCATTAGCACGTGGTAGTTAGTCGACAAAGGTCGGTTGCAGCCAAGCTGGAGAAGGGAATCAGACTAGCAGCCTCATCCCAGAAGGTATTGCTAAGAACCCTGAAGCCACCCAGGCTTACTGTGTAAAAGGAAATATATGCATTCCGTTATGCACATTTCTGTACAGTAAATTTTTCGTTAATAACCTCTGTCGTTGTCGTATAACCTGATAACAAATTGGCCAGACTCTCTCTCTCTCTCTCTCTCTCTCTCTCTCTCTCTCTCTCTCTCTCTCTCTCTCTCTCTCTCCCGAGCTCCTCGTTCCTCTCTTGGTTTTCTTGGAGGTTGAGACCCACCTCAAATCATCCCTTGGGTGAGTGCAAAGTCTAATTCAGTGTGATGGGCGAGCACTTTAGAGGATGGCGTGGACACATTTTCGCTCATTATCGAGCGACGTGCTCCAAATTTTAAATTCACTACACGCATTTCATAGGCTAACCTCTTTTTCAAGTCATTTTATGATCATTATTAAATTTTTTTTTCCTGCTCGGTTTACATAATGTTCAAGTTTTCAACATTTAAGCACCATTCGGTTATCCTTCCAAATGAGATTTTGTTCCTTTCGAAATTCATTGGTATGTTAAAAATTTCACAGCGCTGAGTTTTTATTTTATTCAAAAATATATGTGTGTGTGAGTGTGAATTTGTGTACACATTACATTATATATATATATATATATATATATATATATATATATATATATATATATATATATATATATATATATATATATATATATATATATATATATATTGTTTTATATATACTGTATGTGTATATATCGGAAACATTTACGTACTGACCTAAATGTATGTGCATGTATGTATGAATGTGTGTGTGTATATGTATATGTATATGTATATATATATATATATATATATATATATATATATATATATACTGGCTGATAACCTGGTGCTGCCAGGAAAACTCTGAATTACAGAATGACAGTCGATTGTTTACCTTAGAAAAAGTAACACGTGATGTGGTTTTGGTTAACATGTTTATTTAAAGCAATGAATTCTAAACAGAATTATTAATCATAAGAAATAAATGCATTTTCAATTATAGTACACATAGTTTACATGACAAAAGAATTCAAAGGAGATTCAGGAAATTTTTTTGTAAGTGTGGCCGCAATTCCAGTTGCGCTACTCTGTCCAACACTGAGCGAGAAATTGTAACGAAAGTACGTTCCCAACACCACGTTTCACACCAGTCCAAAATGTTATCCCATGGCTGGGTCTTTGCCGGGACCTGCAGTAAATAAGGTACCCCAGAGGTCGGGGACACAGGTTTGGAAGCTATGCGAAAGCCTTCCTTGGGTCAAATGAGGGCCATTGCAAAATTTTGTGTAGATCAGTCAAGCGGTTTGGAACACTATAGAGCAAAAGTTTACATACATACAAGTTTACAAGTTTAGTTACATTCCCATATATAATTTTACAAATTATTCTTAATACCTTGATTCCTCCAACAGTTGCATTCTCTTTCGCCTTTCTTAGAATATGGAGAGTCCAGGAAGGGGAAAAGCTTGGTGTATGTTTCGTTGCTTGTTTACGTATAAACCACATTAAAGCTAGTAATGTAAGGCTTACAAGCTCACGTTATTTTCAAATTTTTGTCTTCCGTTCATTATTGCGCTCCTTGTACATTTCAGTTGCATACCAGAGTAGTATGTTTTAGTATACTTGTACTCTCATTCCCTTCTTGTGGTGTATAAATTCGTTGATGTATGAGGTTGGTGTTTTGTATGTCAAAATGAGTAAATGGAAATTGTGTTAATGGACTCCACAGGGATCATATGCCAAATTGTCTTGGTGAGTCACAAAATATACTTACTAGAGGGCGTTTTTTCTACTTGGTTTCGTGTGGAAGATGTGAAAAAATCATTAATAGTTGCTCTCTTTTCTGTGTACTGTTCATACTAGCGGGGATACCATTATAGTGGATGATTTCAGATCATGACTAGCCCTATAGTTCATAGCTAGGACCTTCCGTGGTTGTATTTTGTTTTAGATTAAAATTAGACCCCAAGTGAGATTTCAATAACAGTATATTCTTACAGAAAAACAATTCAAAAATACATTCCACAGATTCTTTATTTTATTTGGTATCTGAAAGTGCCAAGCGTTTTTCTTGTGCTGATTCGTGAGAGTAACTTCTCGGAATGAGTTAGAATATTGTTATGATAAATTAAGGCTTTCTTTACAAAATGTTCATTGACTTTTTATCTGCTTCATGACGCATACAAAGAATAGACGAAGTCAGTTTCTTTCTTAAAATTGACATGTATCTGTAAAATTCCAGCTGTAGGTAAAACCTACCTAAAGCAGAAGCAATAACCAAACCACCAGCATTATTCATCGATAGTTTAACTTACAGGTCTTATTTATGTGCGCAATGTCATTTGGATCGTTTTATCATTGAGGCAACATTTCTGAATTATTGCCGAATGTCCTGAAAAAGCCGAGATACTCTCGGAGCATCATACGCTTGCTCGAGCACACCCACAAATATTATGTATGTGTATATATATGTATATATTACTAAAAGGACCTCATTCAAACTGGATGGTATCTAACCATCCAGTTTGAATAATCACTAATAATTCTACTAAGCACAGAACAATTGTGTATGTGATAAAGTTAATATATGTATATATATATATATATATAATGTATATAATGTGTGTGTATGTATAATATATATGTATATATATACTGTATATATATATATATTAATTGCGTGATAATAACTGTTTGATATTTCTTCGAAGCCTGTGTCATCTGCATGCAACACCATCTGTTGCCCAACATCGCTGCAGACAGACTTTAACAAAGCTGGGCTAGAAATTGTTTCAACATAGATATGTCAGTAATTCCATCGCTAAAAACCAGCAATCTTTACGTCTGTAAATTCAGCTTAACGTGTATGTTCTGTGTTTGACTAAAGGTTGTAGACGTGTAGAATTATGGTCGTTCAAACAAACAGACGTCTACGTGAAGGTTATAAGCGCAAATTGCAATTATATTTGCAAATTATGATCACGAATGTAATAGGTAAGCTTACTAATAAACCGTGGTTTTTGCGTTAAACCGAAGCATATGCGCAGGTACTGGTTATAACAAAACTCAAAGCGGACAGGTAGATCGTGGTTATGACTGTTAACCCCACACAAACGTGCACCTCATGGTGATGGCCTTAAAAATCAAGCAGACTTTCAATGCATGGCTCTGACGGTAAACATGTTTGGTTTCGGCTGTTAAAACTATGCCTACGTGCAAGTCGTAGGTATGACGGTAAAAACTAAGCATGTTTACCGTTCAGGGTTTTGGCAGTAAAATGCAGGTATGCGTGCAAGCCATTTTAATGCCTACAGTAACAAAGTAGGCGTTGAAGTCCTAGTTATAATGAATATCAAGCCTTCATGTAGATTGCGCATGACCATAATACCTGTGCATAAGCGTCATGTGTGAATACGAACACTGCAGTCAAACCTACCGTTCCACTTAAGACAGTGAGGTGAATAACAGTTATAATTATGCAGGTGGTGATGCAAAGAAAAAGAAAGTTATGCATGAATTTATCCATATAGGTTAATAAAAGAAAAATATCCTAGGCTCTTGAAACTTCTAACATGGTTTCCATTTCCTAAGATAGATTTCATGTTTCTCGTAAAAATCAACGAAACATTGATGGTTTGTAATCCGTTATATTTTTTGTACATTTTATTTCTAGTTCATGCTTAGTTTTAGTTTGTCAAAGAGTACGATATAATGTGTGGTGTACCTTTGTATTGAATTTAAGCTTCTTGACAGCCACAGACAGTTAGTTGCTTGATTCGTATCCTTGAATGTACAGTATGTGCGTTGTAGTAACTAGCACTGCAGATTGGGCGCTGACTGGGTAATCCAAGGAACTACATCGATCCCATCACTAATCACAAATTGACTGACCTTAAAACTCCATTTCATACTTTATTTTTCCGGAACTTGACTCTGGTTATGTAATAAAAATAATCTTTCCAATGTTCTTTTCTGGATGGGATAAGTTTTTGCATAAGATGAAAATTACATGATTTGAAACTGAAATCAATTTAGTTCGACAAATTGAAAGTTAGACAGTTTAACTGAGGTGTTGACATTTTTAATTCTTTGTAGATTTTTTTGTACAGCTGATCATAGCATAAACTAAAAAAAACTGTGAATATGAAAGAGAATGTTCATCAAACAACTTAATCGGTAAAATTGATAAGACGTTGAATTTACAAGCATATGGCGTTCAACTTGGAAGATTCCACCCGGCTAGAATTTCAGGAGGATAGGATTTGTTGTTTTATATTTTACATTGGACCATTGTGATCATTCATGCCAATTTTCATGCTTGTATAACTGTTTGAATGAATCGTCCAAAAAATTATCAATTTGGTTCACCAAAAATGCGATTCGTATTTTGTCACTTGTTTGTAGAAAAATACCTTATGAACTTTGTTGCTTATTAGTAGGGATTACTTTCCTTACTGTTAAAAGTATATCGTTAGAGGGGTCATTTTGTTCCTGTGCTTTTATTATTAAATACGTTGTCTAGAAGGAAAAAATGTGACTAACTTTCGACAGATTTATGAAATTTAATGTCATGACCCTTCTTGACTGAATATCTTGATTAAGCAGTCCACCAGACAATTGGAAGAAATTGCATTTTAGTGAAATGCAATTTCGACATATGCTGTTTTGGCTTCACCAACACTTAGGAGTAATTAGTTATTCTCGTTGTTTTATGAAAGTTTTTTTTTTATGGGGATGGGGGCTGGGGGCATTCTTGCATCTAAGTAACTTTGGATACGCATTACGGAGAGGTCCCTGAACAACTTACCTCCCCCAATTCCTCCCCCATCCTCCTTTTACCTTTAGCACCGCTGGCTCCCTTCCCTCCCCTCCCCCTTGTTTTGTTCGTTTTGGTAAAAGGCCGTGGAAGGAAACGTCTGTTTTTATATGCAAAGAGGAAAATACGAGAAAATTTTGTGTATCATGCTGAGAGGGTGTTTTCATATTCTAGCATCCATTTCGATGCATTTTCTGAAGAATCAACCGAGACGCACTGGAAGTGCTTTTGGATATATAAAAGAAAAAAACCTTGCATTAGGGATCTTTAAATGAATTCTTCCTCTTATTCTTTTCATCCTTTCGTGCTCCTCAGCGGGTTTTTTGCTCTCCGTATGTAATGGGCTTGATCCCAGCTGAACGGCGGCTGGCTCTCTCGAGGTGCAATTGGAGTTAAGCTGAGACTCGGTGGAGTGTGAATCTCACTTCTGAAATAGCTTTGAGCCTTCGCATCTGCTAGACTAATTCCCTTTGAGAATCAAATCCCGGCAACAAAGACCTCTTTACCTTGTATGCCAGACTTACTGTTGTCATCATCATCAGCATCATCGTTATTAATATTATTAGCAGCAGCAGCACCAAAAATAGTGGTAGTAGTAGTGATAGTACCGGTTATGTAACTTTTTTAGTAAAAGAACTGTCCAGGTGCTCCACCCAAAAAAAAGTTTGCTCGCCTAATGCATTCAGGAGACATAGTCTTGAAAAGATTCTTTCCGGCATCATCAGAAGATTTATGCACATTAGAATTCCATAAGAGTTACCTAGGATAGAATTGATTTTAGTTGGGTAATAAACTTACGAGAGAGACACTTTCTTGAGGAACGTCTCAGAGGTTGAGACTTCGAGGTACGGTCTGAAATCGTACTCGCTGGCTCTTCATAATTATTATTATTATATTTATTATTGTTCAACTGCGGTCGTTGCTGTTATTCTGTTCAGTACATGCCTCGTTGTGTTTGGTATTTATCTTCATTGTTGTTCTTCACCCGTAGTTGTTAAAATGTTTCTTCATATAATTTTTGTAATTTTTATGAAAATTGTTTATGCATAACATAGTTGATTCAAACATATTAAGGTCAGAACAAACCTGAACATTCGAAAGATATTCTTAGAATTCAAAAGCATAGTGCAATTAATCAAGTACACATTTCACCCTGCAATGGTTTGCTTTGGAAGATTGTCGATATAGAAATTATAAATCTATCATCTATGAAGCCTCAGACGCGGCTCCTCCAGTCATGTGATCAAAGTATGTATTAATAAAAATGAAAAGTTGAAAAGGAATGCGTCGGAGGCATGGAGAGAGAGAGAGAGAGAAAAAAAAAGATAGACCCAATTACATTTTCGCGATGGATGAGTTTTTTCCCCTCTGGAATTAGAATTCCAGCGCAACACCTTTTACAATTAATAGCCGAAACGGAATTTCATTTTGAGTGGCATTGTTCAGAGATATTTTGGGATAAATGGTCAGAAACACTCTCGAGCATTAATTCATAAAGCTCGGCACATACGAGAATTAAATATACACGTTTTATTTTTGGGTTTCACCGCTATATTCCTTATTGATGAGAAAGTGCAAGGCCGCTGCCGCCGTTTCTCTTGCGGAAATATTGAGGCTTGGAATCAAACCCGAGTCTCACCTTTCGGATCAATCACAGGCTTCTGTATAATGCAATACATGAATCATATCGGATGTGTCACTTCCTTCTGTGAATAGAAGGTTTGATGTCATTTAAGGTTGCGCATTCGACATGACTCAAAGTTTGGATTTCGTATTTTCTGTTCAGAGAAATTGTAATTAGAAATTGCAGCTTCGCTTACCTTACGTTAATCCTGAATAACTGTTTGAAAGCGCTCCACGGTTTTGGTACCGTCATTAGACTAAAAATCTCAATCCGTGGTTGTTGTTTTGCCTGTTAGGAGATCTTTGATCCAACTTTAGATTAAAAAATCGTCGCTGGGTATGTCGTTATGTCAGTAATTTCATATATCACACCACACCTCTTGTTTATAAATTGACAGTTACTCTCTCTCTCTCTCTCTCTCTCTCTCTCTCTCTCTCTCTCTCTCTCTCTCTCTCTCTCTCTCTCACACACACACACATAGACGACCATACATGAAATAATGTCTTTGGGAGAGACATGAAATAATGCTGTTTGTAACCCTTTTCTTTTGAAAGCCGAAATAGAATTTCACAAAATACTGATAAAAAAAATAATTCAGAATAACCTGTAAATTTCTATTTCCCTTTTTTCGATGAAAGCAATTTTTATAGTGAATTTCCCCTGAAATGGCAATGTATCTATCTTTTCCTGGAAGAAGGGAAAAAGGAGAGTTATAACCTCATTAGACGTTTTAAAAAGTAAGTTGCTACATCGCTCTCCTTAGGGAGTACTGAATATTTTAGGAAGCTGCGAGAAGGATGGCTGCTCTTTGATTTGGTGGGATTGGTTTCTTTTCTTTTGTATTCTTTTTTATTTTTCATTTTGTTTATGTACTGTATATTCTGTTTCCCAAGGGTTTATGTAAAAATTATTCATTCTTATAAAACGTTATATTTGAAAAGTCAGCTATGTTATTTACGTTTTTCGCCCCGTTTGATTGGTGAACATTAGTAATATATATGGCAAAAGATACTTAACACGTGCTTTCAAACCCACTATAATGAAAAGATACATCTTGAATGAGGGTCTTCCACCTAAAATATTGCTAAAAGTAGTATTTTAGGTAACAGACCATCATTCAAAATATATCTTGAATTATCATGCATATATGTTTAGTTTTGAAATGTAAGATTTAAAAAAAAGTATAATTTCATCAGGATTTACTATACGTGTTATACAAATAGCACGCCCCTGGCCAGGAAGTACGTACCTCGCAGAGCGACGGTGATATTATTTTCTTTTCCCGGACCACACGGAAGTGGAGAGAGTGATTGCCATTGACCTCAGGAGAGGGGGCTTATCTGCCGTTTCAAGAAGCATTTTCTCCCACCGAGAGATAACCTGCCCTTTACTAGACTCCTCCTCTGCTCTGAGGTACATTATTTCTGTACCCCAAAGTGTTGGCACTTTCTAGGTGTGCAATGTTCTGATGTTACTTTGTATTGCCACCTTAGCAGCTGGCCGCAGTGAACAGAGTGACCTTACGTTTGTAGTTGGAGAGAGAGAGAGAGAGAGAGAGAGAGAGAGAGAGAGAGAGAGAGAAAGGTTCATCTGCCATTCGAGGTGCCTGGCCTTCCCATGGAGCTCACAACCTTCAACCAGGCGCGCCTTATCCATGGAGCGCGGCTCATCAGAACCCAAAACCATTGGAATTTCCTGGGTACCAGTATTAGTCACTTTTAATGATTGGCTTGCAACGGCATGATATTAAATATTATATATATATATATATATATATATATATATATATATATATATATATATATATATATATATATATATATATAAGTATAATATGTATATACATATTTTTATATATATACATATATATATATATATATATATATATATATATATATATATATATATATATATATATATATATAACACACACACACACACACATATATATATATATATATATATATATATATATAGATATATATATATATATATACACAGTATATATATATATGTATATAAAGAGCCATCCATTTCTTCGCCACTGCAACAATACCCGTGATATTCCATGATAGAATGGGAATAGGCGCGGAATGTAACCGCAGTAAAAATGTTCTTGAAATTTTCCCACGGAATGGAATACTACCCTATGCCATTGGTGTCCCAGAGAACTAGAATACCCTTTTATGGAAATTGAATAACGCCGTCGCTAGTTTCGCCTGTTTTGAATGTTATTGTTGGGGGTTGATGTATTTTATGGTATATTGCTAGGAATGGCAATGGGATCCCGTATTTGATATTGGAAGTTTTGTGAATTGTAAACATTGGATATTTGATCTCCCGTTCGTGTCATAACGTGTCCCGAATTATGCGTCCCGATGGCCCTTCTAGAATAATGAATCGTCAGCGTATGGATCAGCGGGAAAATGGATCTTTAATTATGCTTCCTGCAAAAGAAGGATTCTGGTTTTAGATTATTTTTCCTTTTATTCTAGATATTGCAGACATTGGCAGAGAGGTATAGTCCTGTCACTGAGAATGAAACTGCAATAACCTCACGTATATGAATTATTAGATAAAAAGGGAAGGGGAACACCAAGAAGCGTTCGTGTCTTCCAAACGAAGGTTGTCTTGTAAAGACCAAGCAAGACGCTTGTATTTCAGGGGTAATTAACAGTAAATCAAAGAAGAAGTTTAAAAAGAATTTTTTTTTTTTTTAAGATACATTCGGAGGGATTTTCAGAATGGCAACCTTTACGAAGTTTAATATTTTCGTTTTGTCAGGCAAGAATTCATAATACAATTTTTTTTTTCAGATACATCAGAAGGGATTTTCAAAACAGCAAAATTTTTCAAAGCTTAATTTCGTTTTGTCAGACAACAATTCATAATCCTGTTTTTTTTTTTTACAGATCTATCAGAATGGATTTTCAAAATGGCACCTTTTCGAAGGTTATATATATATATATATATATATATATTATATATATATATATATATATATATATATATATATATATATATATATATATATATATATATATATATATATATATATATATATATATATATATATATATATATATTTTGCCAAACAAGAATCATAATAATGTATATTAACGGTGAACATTGTAAACTCACTAGAAGATTTTATGCCCAAGCTTTAGCGTACTATGCCTTTAAAGTAGCCTTAGTATTTATAGGAAATGTTCAGAACAACTTTTCTGTCTGAATCCCCGCTCTTCGTGTACAAAAATATATGGACAGCTGTTACAAGAACACTGGCACACCCTGGACTCTGTGTGTAACAGAGGAGGAAGTTTCAAGGCGAAAATGAGAAGCGAAAGGGAAAATGGTGTACCACTTTTTTTCCCAGTGCTGAACTGTCAGTATCCATGAAACAGCCGTGCCCGTGGGACATACAGCTTGAGGAAAGTGGAAATGGATGTGGTGTGAGGCTGTTAGCAAACATCTCTCTGAGAGACATCTTCAACGTAATTAACTCGTCTCCTTCCCTCCAATTAGCTAGGGTTAAGTTTTGGGGTGTAATTTTATCCTTGTGGGCTTGTTGCTGCGTTTTATGCCTTTTTGAATTCCCTAGTTTTCTCATCTATATTTCAGTTCTGTTTTATACTCCGGCACATCTTGATGATTTTGTTTTCATTTGTATTTTTATAATGTTTTATTGTACATTTATGAACTTGCCGCAATTGTGGTGTTCTCTGAACAAAACCCTTTTTTTTTATAATATTACTCTCACAAAGATGTCTCTTACATTTTACCTTATGTGGCACTGTATAGACAGTACCAAAGGTTCACCGCATCATCCCTTTGGACCCGGCTGCGTTGCTTTCTGCCATTTAATTTTTATGTCACTTTTCGTCTCTTCCTGCATCAAGGTCCAGCCTCGTTAACTTAGCTTTGTTCTGGTTTGCCCTTCACATTTAAGGGAGAAAATTTCTGAGAACACTCCCATAGTCTTTAGACATGATTTCGTAGTCCGTTAAACTATTTTGTAATGATTGCAGTGTTCACTGTTTTTCATACTGTTTATTCCGAATTATATAAGACAGTTTCCCCAGTCCTGTTTCTCGTCTCAAATATGGCTTCTTTTTCTTCGTGTTACTTCTAGAATTATAGTCAATAGTCAAATAGTTTCTTTGGTCTTACGTACTGTATATGCTGATAAGATGGTAGTTATACATACATATGTATTATATATATATATATATATATATATATATATATATATATATATATATATATATATATATATATCAGCTTTTATACAATTCCTTGTTCGTATTCATGTATGCATATTAAGGCTGACATGTATACATGTAAGATAAAAAAAACAGCTTTATGAGTTAACATTGCTTTGCCACTTCATACTAAGCACGAGTTGAGTATTAATTTTTTACTCTTTGTCTCTTTCCTTAGAGAAATATCAAAATTAAGTTTACCGGGGTATATGTAATTATAAGTATTTTCGATGAAAAACCATGAAAGAACTAAAAAAAATCACCATTTTTTGGAAGGGGCGGAGTTCCATAATTAGAACCTTAATTTTATGCTATTTATTGCCTAGAGGCTAACGTTAATCCTAGAAGTAATATTTATAGGAGCTAAAGATATAAGCTAAATTTCACGATTCAGTTATCCGTCACCATATGTACAATTCCCTCTTAGTAAGGTGCTTGTTTATTGGAAATACTTTATTTACTGAGGCCCAAAAGTGAAAGTAAATTAGCTTTGTGAAAGCACACCTTCAATTATTTAATAACCATTCTAATAGGCCTACATCACGTAGCACAAAAAGTGGACACCTTTGGCCCCCATGACGTACTTCATAGAAAACTCATAAATTTCATTCCTCTGGTTTTTAATGCCAGCCACCACAGGATTAATAACCAGTTATTTCAATAAAATCCTTGACCCATGACTACCAATTTATTGGCCATAAAAGAAGTTTACTACTCTTTCGTATATACATAAATATTGGTGAATGGTTATTTTTTAATCTCTTGCTAAATATGTTGTTGGTGTGGTATAAATAAGGGAGGAAGTCATTCACCGTCGTAGAAGGATAAAGCGCTACCAAGTTCCTTCCGTGATGAAATGCTTCTGTTGGAGATGTACTTTTCGCCCCGTTTTGTTTCTCTGTCTCATTCCTCTTTAGACCTCGACTTTGTTTCTGCTAAGAGCAAATTTTGTGTGGCCTTAGCATTAGTGATATTTTCCACCCCGCAAGGGTTGTTTTTCTTCTCACATTGTAAGTACTCTCTCTCTCTCTCTCTCTCTCTCTCTCTCTCTCTCTCTCTCTCTCTCTCTCTCTCTCTCTCTCTCTCTCTCTCTCATGATCTTTGAGGCAGTAATGTGCTTCATGTTACAATGCAGCCAAATGGAGTGACTGAGTCGCAAATTCTGAAAGAAAATTTTCTATATAACACTTATATGTATATATGTGTCCGTGTACACACACAGACACACACACACACACACACATATATATATATATATATATATATATATATATATATATATATATATATATATATATATATATATATTATAAACACACGCATTTTTTGAAATTTATTTGAGAACTTTTGACCTTTGGGTGCCATTAGCCGTAAGCTTAATGTTGGTGCTCTTAGCGTAACTGGTGAAGGTTAAAGCAGCTCTCAGCAGTTGATTCAGCTGTTAGTCTCGGTAGTTGGTTTTAAGAGAGACTTGCACTCTTCTATTTCATGCAGAGCGAGGCGAATTTTACGTTCTGCGGAAGTCATGCCAGATTTCCCCTGATGGAACAGGAGGTGGGGAGGTCGTGGGTGAGAGACGAACCGACAGGACAGACAGACAGACAGAGAAAAGCATGCTGAACGTTGGGGTTGAGGGGGTGAAAATGTGGAAAGATCATCGCCATTCAGGTTCTTAATGACAGAATGGAAATTCTGCTTTTAATTGCGCTTACTGATATAATCTGTCGGTAAGTCTCATAATTCTCAGGCATGAATGTACAGGGCTTAGCATCACATTCCAGTTCACTTCACGGAATATGTGTTCTAGATTTACAATATTTCAACTGGTAAAAACTGAAATATCCTTCTGAAGACTGAGTAATATATATATATATATATATATATATATATATATATATATATATATATATATATATATATATATATATATACTGTATATATATGTATATATATGTATATATATATATATTATATATATATACAGTATATATATGTATATATATATATATATATATATATATATATATATATAATGCATGTATGTATGTATTCCTTTGGAGGGAATGGTGTCAAAAGATGTTAACCTTCCAATTCTAAGGTATTGTGGGATGAGGTTACTAGCCTCATTCCACATATGTTTCTGACCTTGATTGCGACAACCTCAGTTGTAGGCATGTAACTCACTTCTTAGGTTGAAGTCGGCAGAAACCCAAGGGATCTTTAACAGCGCCTGCTGCTTGATAGAAGAACTCCCGGAAATATGATAAAGTGAAATTAACAAATAGGAAAAGATAAGTCAACAGTTTGATGGTAATGTAAATGAACAGGGAAACTGAGACAATCAGACATGACGCTTTATAAGAATGTTGCAGCATTGCTTCAGCTTCAAGAGCTTCAGTATCTCCAACAAGACGTCAGTTCCACAGTTTTACAGTAAAGAGAATTATTATTATTATTATTATTATTATTATTATTATTATTATTATTATTATTATTATTATCTGAATATGAAACGTTGTCTGATGATATATAATCAGCTCCTTATGCGACCACTTGTGTAGTCAAGTTGTCCCTTCCTTGGTATGACTGGTAACCTACTGGATATAAGTAAATTACCGTAGAATTGTTGACAGGCCCTCATATAAAGTAAACTGGCCTCAGTACGCGTATTCATTATACCATATACATAGATATTCGTTCATGTATAGAAAGTGTAGCTTTCAGTGCTGGCGTCCCAATTTTATGATTAAGGAGTTTCATTAAACTTAACAAAGCAACTCTCAGTTCACCCAAAGTAAATGTCCATTCAGCTGAGAAAGACGCAAAGCCCAGGCTATAGATCCAGTTTCCTTACTTTTCTGACCTCAGACATGTACAGTGTGTGTTCGCGCAAGTCTATATAATAATTATATATTTACCTGATAATATTGAAAGGTGCTAATTTCTAAAATGCTCTTAGCTCAGATGATTGATGGGCAGGAATTAATAGATTGGTTCAGTGATCCCAACATGAACAGTGACCGATACGTTGCGATCATATTTCACATACGTTCATGTAAAACATTCCTTTTTCTGTACATCCGTTCATATTCTCTTTCTTTCATCTTACTTTCCACCCTCCCCTAACAATTGTTTCATAGTACAACTGCGAGGTTTTCCTCCTGTTACACCTTTTAAGCCTTTTTACTGTCAATTTACGTTTCTGCGCTGAATGACCTCATAGGTCCCAACGCTTGCCCATTGGCCTAAATTCTATATTCTGTTCTGTTTTGTTCATTTAAAACGTTACAGATTTATGCCGTAAGATATTAGTTATCCAGTTGCCTGTTACTTCTTTTAATCACTTTCTGATATATTTCACATCGACGTTACAAAATGGATGCTTTTAGTTGTGGAATATGTAGGAGATATTTTGAACAGCAATGATGTTTGCAAAACGTGAAGTTCAAGAAGTCAATGTAACATACATCACAGAAAACTATAAGTGAAACCCCTTATTTTCAAAGTTCACTCACTTAGTTCGTTAACATCAGACACCGCAAAGTAGGAATAAAAACCTTCGGCCATTTTTATCTCCCTGACAGAACTCTAATTACATAGTCAATAATTATATGGAAAAAAGCAGCGTCACTGGTTGTGAGTGGTCATTAACTTTTCTTTGTGTAAATTGAATTACAAACTTCATACTTTGTCATTTTTTAATTGGTCATTTCATTAGAAACCAGTCCAGTGTTGATTGAACGACAGCATTTTTGGAAGATGGTGAAAATAATTCAGAGAAAACGAAATTTGTTTTAGATAAGTTTTATTTATAAAATATAAAAAAATATTATGTTTTCGAGGCAACATTATTTCCTTGTCATTTTTCTATTTCTTTTCGTGTTATTTCTACTTATTTCCATTTATTTCTGTTTATTGTCTTGTCATTTTTCTATTTCTTCGTGGGAGTTTCTCTTTAATCGTGGAGCTTTCATATTTAAAACTTTTTCAGCTGCATCTTGCGGTGAATTCTCGAGTAATGGAAAACCAGCTTATCCTTCTCTATTTCCTTCACGAACCACCTCTGGTGACCGACCCTGGGTGTTGAGGAAATTGGAGTGAAAGCCATTCAATCCGGCCGAAATCAGAGTTGACTAAATGATGCATTACCTCGTCCGTGACCGGAAAATTGCTTAAGCTTCTTGAACTGGCTGACTCTGGTTCCTCACCTTTCTTATAAAATAAAATATATGTTTTTTTTTTTTTTTTTAGCTCACCTCCTGCAGTTTGTGCTGTGGATTTGAATATATCTTTGAAAGGCTATTTAATGGTATTTTTTTTTTAGTTTAAAACGCTGCGTAAGGCATTATTTTTCAATGTAGTTTATACTAAGATTTTCATTCGTCAGCCATTAGGTATGGTGTTAATTTTGATTCGTCAACTAATTGTTGATTTATAGTTTCAAAAACCAAGAGGAAATAGTCTGGATTTGAATGTTTACCCACAAAACTTCATTGACATTGTTGGTTGTGGCGTAAATAAATGAAACAGCTGTCCTGACGGCAGGTGAAAATATATAGGGGGAATCATTCCATTGATGGTAATAATGCATAGCTTAGCAATTTCTGTTATAGCAGTGTTAATTTTGTTTATTGCTGGGGAGTAATAGGGTGATTAGATTACATTTGACAATTGTATTAAATAATTCCTTGAGGTAATGCCTCAGTTTTTCTTGCTGAATACTTTCCATTAATATATATGTATGTATGTATGTATAGATAGATAGATACACATATATATGTGTAAAATATATGTAATATATATATATATATATATATATATATATATATATATATATATATATATATATATATATATATATATATATATATATATATCAATCAGTAAGCTACAATGTCTTTAATATCAATTCGCTCTCTACTCAAAATAATATATTTTATATATATGTTGCAGGGGGAATTTTTGTTGATAATAAGTTTATCAACTAAAAATTCCCTTCTGGTAACATATATGAAAATATATTATTTCCTGAGGTAGAGCGAATTGGATATTGGGGAAGGACGTTTGTAGCTTATTGATTGAATATGAATCACGGTGATGTGATAAAAAAGTCATATATATATATATATATATATATATATATATATATATATATATATATATATAGAGAGAGAGAGAGAGAGAGAGAGAGAGAGAGAGAGAGAGAGAGAGAGAGAGGTGCATTCATACAAAGTAGGTAGAAAACTGTAAAACCACGAGGACATAGGAAGGAAGTAGCGTGGTTAAGTTTCTGTTCAATGATCAGAGTCCAGTGGTTCGCACCAGGCCTCTTATACCCGCTAGCATCTTACCATCGTTACAGGCTACCTTTTTTTTTTATACTGTACTCAACTATATGTTGGAATGACGATCCATTGCATATATATTGTAGCCCTGATTAGAACCAAGAGGTATGGCTGAAACTGTTGTAGGTGGAGGAGCATAAATTGGAACAACGCAGGATGGTGAAGTTGAACAATGTAACAACAATTTACTTCTTTCCCTTCTGAGTTTTAGAAGTGTTGTTTAATATGGACGCCACGTACGCATTAACATTCAGTAGGAAATTACTGACGAGAAAGGCTGTGCCTTAAAAGCAGAATAGTATGAATAGCATGAGAGAGAGAGAGAGAGAGAGAGAGAGAGAGAGAGAGAGAGAGAGAGAGAGAGAGAGAAGGTCTTAGGGGATCGGTAGGGATTTCATTAGCAAATACCGTATAAATTCTAAGCAGATATAAAATTCGTGACGTAATTAAGAACCAGAGCTGTTCTCGCATTCCCAAGATGAGAGGGTACGTTAGTTTCCCCTCATCAATGCATAATGGCTGCATTACCGTGCAAATGCTCTCATTTGGTTTCAGGACGCAGACTATGAGGATGTCAATACCTTATTGGTTATTTCTCAATAAGGCAGAGCTCCTCGATTTTATTCACTCTGTCGGTCCTCGTAAGTCCTAACTTTTTCGAGAACTTCGGCAAAATATCGATATAAGCAAAATAAATTCCACATCCCGCTTGAAATATGTATTGGACAGAGCCGCGGGCCAGATGCTTATGTGTTTGTGTGGGGGGTAGGGGGAAGACTACTGCTACATCTCATAATGCCCGACGTGGTCAGGAATCCTAATAGGAGGCAGGGTAAGTCATATGATCCTGAGTTCGGGATCTGTTTAGAAAGCGGAAGGCAAGTTGTGTATTGGTAATATACTTTTTGGTGTATTTATCACCGCAGACATTTGCTGATTTCTACGTTTAAATTCTTTTTTATTATTTTTTGTTTTTGTTGTAAACACAGCAGCTGTAATGTATGTCTCAAGTAGCAGTTCTTGATGGGGAAGATTTAATAAAGTAATTTTCTAGCATAAAGAATTTCCATGTTATTCTTCTCGTTTTCATATAAGAAATATATATCTCACGGATTTCGAAGCACCAATAACCTATATTTAATTAGAAGAATTAAATACCAACAGGTGGGTGATAGAAATATTATGGTAATTTTGCCGTTATAATTTTTCTGTTGAAATAGTCACGAGTTAAAGATTATGTGGTTGCAGGTTTTTGCATTCTTTCCTAGGATTATTATCAGATATAATGGTGACCTTATTTCTGTTAGAAGTATAGCGGATTGATTGTGGAAATAATTAGTCATTTATTTCTCATCACAACAAATAGTAAAACAGTAGTTTCGTCATTATGTCCACTCCCACAATATAAGGACCACCATCAGACGCATTTTATTCTTAGATTGCAGATCACATTGACAGCCCGTGAGCGTGATTTGCATCGCCCCCTCTTCCTTTTTGTGCCGATAACTACCTGTCACAAACCCATCAAAACACCTCATCAACTTGAAGATCAGCTGTTGGCTGGTGTGTAACCCCCCCAACCTCTGTCTCCCCCGCTTCCTCAACATCCTCCTCTACTACTCCTCCACCCCCTTGGGCAGTATGTGTTACGGGTAGTGATAGGAGGGAGGGGGGAGTATGTGTATGTGTGTGTGTGTGTGAGGGGCATGTGGGAAGGGGGGGGGGAGAACTAAATATAGCCAGTGAAGAATGCAACACCACTTCACCTTGAACAGCGTCTTCCTGGTCGGGTGATTTAAAAGGGTTAATCGACACATCAACTTCAATATAATAACTTTTGGATCTGGTGTGACAGTTCCACTTTACTGGCATACTAACGACACTGGCATTTAATAATCACTCCTAAAGGCACACATGGATGTGTAGTACATGTACCGGTATATGAGCTTTATAAATAAAGGTACTTGTTTTACATTCGTGGATCCCGTTCATCTGTCGGTGGTAGGGGCGGGGGTGAGTCGGTTGGTCCTCTTTAAAAGTACTCTAGTCCCAAAGTTATTGTTGTTGCTTTCTTTATTGGTGTTGTTTCTGCTGCTATTACAACCTTGCCAGTGTTACTCCTAGGTAACAGTCTGTCCTGAAGGGCAACTAAACTTTTACTTGAGATTACTTTTTTCCTTAAACAGTCCGTGGTCTGCAACATCAACTTGAACATTCCATCTTAAAGTGGTCTTCCTTTTTAGCACTTGGGGGAGTAATTTTAGAACTCATTATGCCTCAGAGTATATACATTTTTAACCTAGGAAAAAGACCGCAATGTTTTACTTTAAAGAAGACTATTTTATCTACAAAGAATTCCACGTAACACTCATAGTGAAGTGTACATATGTATCACGCCCTATTCACATTCATTAATTAAAGCTGTGTGCTACAATTATATTTTTAGCGCAGATTCCACTAAGCCACTGTGCTTGTCCATCCTTTGTAACACACCGGATTAGCCAAGTTCATGAAATGACTGTCGGGTAATAACTTCAAAATACTTGATTGCATTCCATTCATGATTAACAACGCCATTTGCTATTTGCCTTCGGATTTCAGACATCACCTTAGTTTATTTCCATCTAAATCCGGATTATCACAGCTTGCACTAGGCTCAAGTCGGAGGAAGCGTTGTGCCATAATCTTCAGCGTGCCGCCACGACCTCGAAATTAAAGCTAATAGCAACCTCAACAGGAACTCCAATGTGTCATGGGAGCGCCCTTCGCTTAAAGGATATAATCCAGAATAGCTCTTGCGTGCCTCTGATGACAGTTCTTTATTGACACGGTAACTTTAATATCATCCAATTATAAAAAGAGACTCGGATAGCGTCCTCCCGCGCACAGGAATCGCTTCGTATATTGTTACGGTTGTTTTGCTGCAGGAAGGATTATTTGATCGTTTATGTATGTTTGTTTATATTTATATGTGTAAATACATATACGTTACATACACGCGAACATAAGGGCACACATATTCTATCCAGTGCACATACAGTTTTCCATGCTTTAGCAGATAAAAATCCATTTTATCCTTGAATATAATGCAACTTGTATTTTTCCATTCTTGTCTCGGGACACGTCATTTTCTTAAACGAATTACTTTTAGCGCTAGTCCACACACACGTATATAATATATATATATATATATATATATATATATATATATATATATATATATATATATATATATATATATATATATATGTGTGTGTGTTTTTGTGTAAATATATAATACATACATACACACATACATGCATGTATTGCAAGTACGTATGCGTATATGCATACATACACCCACATTTGTATACACAAACAAAAGCAGTCTTATATACTCTTTCTGATTCACGTTAGTTTCCCCCACGGTGGCAGTACAAAGCCTCGCATACTTTTTCTTGAACATCACTTGTATTTTGCCATTCGTGTCACGGGACTTAGGGACGTTTTTCCGAAAGATTTTTGTTATCAAGTATTGTGCCGATAGCTATAAAACCTCTCTCTCTCTCTCTCTCTCTCTCTCTCTCTCTCTCTCTCTCTCTCTCTCTCTCTCTCTCTCTCTCTTTTTCATTTTACATTTTTGGAGTTGGGCTTTCTTCCTTCCCCCAGCGGGCTTTTTGTTCTTATGTGCTATATGTTTCTTTTTTGCGAATGTATTTTGGTTTTGGTCCTCATCATTTTTATTCGTAAGTACAGTATTTATGCTGTACAAAGATTTCTCTCTCTCTCTCTCTTCTCTCTCTCTCTCTCTCTCTCTCTCTCTCTCTCTCTCTCTCTCTCTCTCTCTCTCATCAATTTCTTATTGGTTCCTCATGTTTTGGGATTACCATATACTTTCAATATTTTTCGCCTTCTCGTCTGGCCCATTGGATATGGCAATACTACTTTTTTACAGATATTTTTGCGTTCTGAAAATGAAATGCACTGAAATGAATGGCATTTGAATTGCCTCTGTAACAGAAACCTTAGGTCGCTCATCTAAATATCAAACTTAATTCACCGAAGGTTTTATAATTCTTCTAATTTGTTAGTGACAAAGTAATTTTAAAAGATCATGTGTAATTATTTACTGCATAATTCCATTTCAAATTTTGTCATGGTACTTCTAATATAGTGAACATATATGAATAACTTCAAGTACTTAAATTAGTGTACACGAGGAAATTGTAAATCTGACAGGCAGTTCTTACTTAGCACAAAAATGACATTTGAGCAGCTATCGCAGTATCATGGATATGTGATATATATATATATATATATATATATATATATATATATATATATATATATATATATATTATATCACACATATATATATACACACACATATACAGTATATATATATATATATATATATATATATATATATATATATATATATATATATATATATATATATATATATATATATATAACTACTTGAATAGCACTTACCTCTTTAATCAGTGATTTGAATTTGCCACCATAAACATTACTTTAACCAGTTAATGACGATCTAACTTGAATAAATACGCCTAGATATCTTTTCAAACATACAGCTACGCCGGAAGTTGTTCATGATCGAAAATTTTATCGGGCATTTAGTGATGACTTATTTGTACGTACTGAAGTTACTAGAATTTTTTCTGACATCTTAGAAAAATTATGTGTCCTACAGTACACGTCGCGTGATCGACTGTTAATAAGCAAGTTCATGAAGATGCCTTTTTACATGCTATTTACATTTTTTTCTTTATTGTGATATTGGACATCGTACATAATGGCATCTGTAGTTATGCTGTTGTTCTTAGCCGTGCCATGATTGCGAATTATACCTCAGGAAGAAACGCTGTCTGATTTTCTGGTTATATTCTTAGACTCTTCTGTTCTCTTATTTTTATGTTATAAAGTAAAAACTGTTCATGTAATTTATTCGTCCGTCGTTCCTCTCTCTTTATACCGGTGTGGCTGTCTGAATGGATATCTTCGCTAAAATGTATTCGCCTTATTTGAGAATTTCATGCTCACTATGCATTGCAGAGGAATTTTCTTATTATGTCCTTTTACATCATCCGTGGTATTCACATCAATAACCCTATTGAATTGCTTTAGGCAAATACCCATTAAGGTATGCAACTCTGCCATGAAAAGTATAACTACCTACCATTTCTGGAAGCTGAAATTCGAAGGATAAAGCTTACCTCCGAAAGGTTAATGGCCATGAGGTCGGAGGCCAAGACATCTGGAAAGCGGCTTCAAAATTTTATCATTTAGGTGACGTTCGGTTTTACGATCTGAAAACTTGAATTTCGCCTAAAAGTTACCAGTGGAGGGTTTAGGTTTAGAGCATTAGGAAGTATTCGAATTAAAGTTGCTGTTATCAGATGAATTTCACCCATCAGAGATCCTTTGTTCTTCTCTTCTTTCGGGAAGAACATCAGGTAGTCAGTTTTGTTATCCATCTCATAAAATGCCGGCGATCAGTTTTTTTAGGAGTGACTTCGAACCTTTGCTTTTTTTTTTTTTTTTTTATTTCTTAACAGCTTTCAGAATACTGACTAACACATAGTCGATGCCTCATTAGTTCCTCATTGTATGGGTCGATATCGTTCTCGGCTAGGACTCTGCTGGGCCCGCGTTCGAGTTACCGGCCGGCCAATGAAGAATTAGAGGAATTTATTTCCGGTGATAGAAATTCATTCCTCGGTATAATGTGGTTCGGATTCCACAATAGGCTGTAGGTCCCGTTGCTAGGTAACCAGTTGGTTCTTAGCCACGTAAAACAAGTCCAATCCTTCGGGCCAGCCCTAGGAGAGCTGTTAATCAGCTCAGTGGTCTGGTTAAACTAATGTATACTTTTTCTCTACATCTCATTAAAGTTTTGGTGTGCTGCTATGGTAGCATAACGCCCGTCTCCGTGCACTAAGTCCTCCAGCTTCATCTCTTTACTTCGAAGTGATAGAAAGTTACGCTTGGGTACAGGAGGACATGACTTCGAGTGAATTCAACCTTGAGAAAATCATGTAGAGCAAATCCTGTTTTTTAAATGTTGAGCTGTTTGTCAGCCTGTGTGTTAGCGTGATAAGTGAAGTAGTTTTGTGTTGGTTCCTACAACAATGTTACTAAAATAAGGACTCACTAGTGGCTACCAGTGATCAGGCTTAGGTGGGATAGGAAAGTAACTTTTGGGAAGAAGGGACCTTTTTTAGGTGGTGGATTGCTCTACTTTGGCCGAGGTTGAAACGGTCTCGTTAGAAATGCTTTAAAATTTTACGATCACGGTTGCAGAACATGCTGGTAAAATTATTTTCAGTTGGGAAGTTTAAAGGCATGACAGACAATAGGTATATATTATGGGGAGAAAACACTTATCTGTGGGGATGCGTGAGAGCACAAGAGACAGAGATTTCAATCAGGAATGTATCAGTACAGTTTAGGTTGTGGTAGAATGTTCTTTTTATTTTCCTGGTCGATGAAGATTTTCTCTTTGCATTCGCCGGTATTGTAAGCTTTGAGATTTTGAAATACAATAGTTGGAGAGTCTTTCTCTTGTGTGAACCATCATGGAAAGCTGTAATCTAAGATACTACTGAAATTTGCAAAAGTTTTGGAGGTATTATGATATCTATGAAATTTTCCTCTTTATAAATATTTGCCATTCCTCCTTTCCAACTTTCCTCCTTTATTGTAGATCTTCCAACTCGTTCCATCTCATCTTCTCTCACCCTTATTCCCTTCTCTTGCTTTTTCCCTGCTGGTCGGTCGTCATGCCATTAAGCAACCCTCGTGGTGAAGGATATGGAAGTAACGAGTTTCAGCGGCGAAGGGGCTCAACTCGAATAAATATTCAAGCATTGAAGTTTCCTTTCAGCTCTGCTCTGAAATACTTGTTTATTTTTGCTGTTAGCTGGAAAGCTGGGCCCTGCAGGGTGTAACTTGTAAGCAGCTAGAAACATTCAAGGACGTAATAATGGATCATTTAAGAAAAAATAAATCGTAGTAATCTCCTGTTCACAGGTTTAATGGTAAATGAGTTTTACAATGCACAAGACATAACCATGCGCAATTTACAAGGAAATTCCAGCTACAGTATTTCCTATAGTCAGGGAAAACAGAGAAACAAGGCAAATTTCCCTGTGTATCAGAATCCCCGTATAAAATCCCGTGTTCCCGAATTACAACTTGGACCTGGGGAATGATCGGGAGGTAGCGGCGGGCACACGGGCGGCAAGAGATAGATGGTATCTTTGCCCAAAAGGAAATTCGGCGACAAATGCCCGGGAAAGAAAAGGAAAAGAGACCATCTGTTATGCCAAAGGAGGGAATCGGAAAATTATTAGAGGAATACGAGGAGGTATTTTGTGGTAAATTATGAACCTTCTGCCTCAGAAAACCCGCATAAGTCCCTGTTACTGATTCAACATTGGGCGAGATACGGTGGATCGGCGCATTCCTTGGAATTCGGTCGGGGTCGCGTTTGTTCTTTTTTTTCTTTCACCGATTTCTATTTCTTTTTCCTCTTGTCGTATGACGGGATGTTCTTCGTGTTTCTTCAAGTTAGCGTCAGTAGAAAGTTGGTAGGAGCGACTGGAAGGACTGATACACGTGCGGGTAGGTCAGAGGGAATGAAGAGATGGGTGGGTCTGGTGATGGAACTTCAATTACATCTTGAACTGTCAGGCGCTTCTTTTCCCTAGTTATTTTCTTGAATGTTAAGGTAGGAATTAAGTTTTTAACAAACGTAATATCCCTACTACTTCTCAAGTACAATTTCGTCTTGCCATGACCTGTGTTTCATTTCCGTAATGAAATTCTGTAGGCGATGGGAAGACAATCAGACACTGAATGGAAACTCGTCTTTCGACGTCGATTTTTTGCACATGAAGACGCTCTTTCTCTTGTCATATTAAGAAACGTAGCGTGCTGGCTTTCAGTGTTTTATGGGTAAGTGAGGTAATACCGTGAATTGCGGTACATATCACCCTTCATATCAGTTCATAATCTCTGGTTGTGAAGATATATTTTCTCACTTTTTATTGCATTTCATTGAACAGCGTTGTTTCCAACATTTACACTTTGACTATTGATCACAAGTGATGTGAACGTTATCAACCGGAAGTTATTGTGGGGGCATAAGTACCTTTCATGCGGTACTTCATATTTGTTTATGATAGTTAGCTGACAAATTATTATTGTTATTATTATGGATAAAAACAATGAGGAGTCATTATCTCCTGTTTTATTTTACCAGCGTTACATGATACCTTCCTGGCAATAAGTATTTCTTTTTTCTACACTGGAACTTATAGTAGTAATTTTTTAGTTCGAGCGGGAACAAGCCAGTCACTGTTTGTTGAACTATGTGCGTCAACGGTCGGCCTTGTACTCGAATCGCCTCATGTTGATAGTTCTACTTAGGGTCAAATAAGTTTAAAAGAAATTAGGTAGCGGTTTAATTTCGGCAGAGGATGAGCGTGAGCGCGGATTTCATACACGTCTTTAGCATCACAACGAGATTCCTTTGCTTTTTATGCGGAACAGGGCTTTAGCGTCTTATGAGCATATCTGCCGTTATAGTTACTAGGGGCAGTGTGTAACAGAAGTTGAACGAGCCAGGAGGCTGTAAACATACGGACACTTTATAGAATATCTAAAGAAATATTAGAGGCTTATACATTTATAAAAACTTCAGTCTCCATAAGGTAGATTCTTTGAAAAGCACAGACTGTGTGTGTGTTTGGGTGTGTGTGGGAGGAGAAGTTTATTCTGAAGGAGAACTAAGTAAAATAATAGATGAAACTTGCTTGAAGACTGCTATAGAACACAGTCACATTATATACATACACACATATTTGTATATATATATATGTGTGTGTGTGTGTGTGTGTGTGTGTGTGTGTGTGTAGTGTTTGTGTGTAAACACTTTTATGTAAGTGTAAGCGTCATTACAAATGTTTGCTTTGTTGTTCTCAGAAGGGCAATTGTTAGTATATTGTCACTTGTTTATCGGACGCTGTTTTTTCACGCTTTGTTCATTCGTTACGTGCGTATCTGTACTTTCATGGCAGAGCAACTGAACTGCAGTTTAATTGACTGTCCATTTTCTTCACACACATTTGTTTACAGTTTGCACCAATTAATATTGAACAAGATTTAGACAAACAGCTCCCACTCGGATGGCGTATGATGATGACAAACTCCATTTGATCATGTCCCAGGCATTCTTTTTGATTCGCTTGAAAACACAGGAAGTAAAAAAAAACAAACAAACAAAAACAAAGGATTTTTTTCTATCACGGATTACTTAACACTTATGTTACCGAGATAATCGAACTCTGGACATGGTAAAACACCATTTTCTCTCTTTCATCTCTACGCGCGTATGAATACTCTCTATCTCTCTCTCTCTCTCTCTCTCTCTCTCTCTCTCTCTCGTATATGTATATACATACATACATACATACATATGCATACATATATATATAATATACATATATAATATACATATTTATGTAATATATATATATATATAAATGAGTAAAATTTAGAATGACGAAATTCATAATGGCATGAACAGCTTATGCATAATAGCGACAGCTCTCTTCCTCTTCTGAGAGAGAGAGAGAGAGAGAGAGAGAGAGAAGAGAGAGAGAGAGAGAGAGCTTCGAATCACTAGCTCACCTTCAAGAGTCGTGTATGTGTGTGTGTCTCTCTCCCCGTCGTGATCACAGGCGGTGGCGGCCTTGCCTCGTCCTTTCCTGTGCCAGACTCTTACTACCGCAGTTGTTTGCTTGTTTCAGACTCCAACGAGGTTAAGGAGGACCTACGGATTAGACTGGTTCCCATCCCAACACTTCCTTAGGTCCTTGTGATTTCTGAGGAGGCGTTTTATATATATATATATATATATATATATATATATATATATGTATATATATATATATATTATTTATTTATTTATTCATATATATATATGTATGTACAGTATATATGTATGTTTTGTGTATGCGTGTATATATATGTAAATGTGTGTGCGAGTGTGGTATGAGTGAATATATGTATAGTCTGCAATACATATAATGTATATGCATGTATGTATGTATGTATTCACGCATGCATATAGTATGTTATGTAAATAAGTTTTTACAGCATAAATATATGCATCTTTTATGCATGCGTGCCTTATGCTGCATATTGTAACGCACACATATATCCATTTATATAGTTTATTTAATTTCCTTTGCGCGGCACGGAAGAAGGACTTAAAAATTGATATGTTCGTATTCGCCAAGTGAATGTTAGAATATACATAGCTTCTTCACGGAAATATTTCATTTTTAAAACAACTGCAGTTGGTGTGAAGATTCAAGTAAAATTTCCATTTCCTCTCGGAAATTATAGTGTATTTTTGTTTCTTTGTTTCATTGTTTTGTTGCTTTTTAAAGTCATAACAGACATGGCTTAGCATTGATTCGTGAACATCCTTTAAAGCAAACGTGTATGTATGTCTCAAATTGAGGATATGTAAGCTTTTATATTCCTTAAATTGATTATCATAAATTCGTTTTTGTAAAATCAGTAGCTTCTGTTTCTCGAATCGTAACGTTAGATTGTGGTATTATTTTTGGAAGTCCTTCATTTTATTGAAGTAATTTAAAATTATATTTTCCCAAGATAGGTGCTTTTAAAATTTTAAGCTGCTTGTAGATTATAACCGCAGCAGTTTTACTATGTAGAGAAAAGTAAAAAAAAAAAAAAAAACACTAGCACAGCAACAACCTGTAGAAATTTCATTTGAAGTCTTCCTTCTTTAGTCCAAGATAATCTGTAAAGTAGTCTTCAGTTTCTGCGAGTCTTTTCCTACTTACTGCGCTGGCGTTTTTAAACAATCAAGTAGCTTCGCGTCGCTTTGTATCTTAGAATAAAAATCATCTGTACCATAAGTTTGCCTTTTCTTAGTTGTAACTTATGATGTATGCCGGGAATCTGACAGTTTTGGGTACAAAAGCTTATTTATCTCCCAGAGGCTGAACAGTTTATTCAGAGTCATGGAGAAGTGAAGGACTCAGCGATTTGTGAGTGTTCCAAAGTATATGCAGACATAAGCTGTTCAGATTAGCATAAACAGTCGCTGTCCAAGATGCGAACTTAGTTAAAGTCAGTGCCTTTTTCTGCACTGAATACACTATATTGTTTCGCTATACATCTGTTGTTTACTTTGAAGACTAATTGAATTAACTTACCTAACCGCACTGTGACAGTTAATTACCCTGTGATCCACTGAACGGACGCTGGTCAATCGTTCCGCGCTTTCCCCACCCTGAAAACTTTGCCTACAACCCAGAGTAGCAGGTAGAACAAGGAGGGCGTAGGATTGATGCTCGGCCGCTCCCATAGACGTAATTAGAGTTAATCTCTATCGACCTGTTGTTTGAGTCTCCAGTTGGAAGCTGGGGGGAGGAGGATGAGTCACGTGTATTGCGCTTAGCCTTCGGATGTTTAGCAGACTGCGTTTGGACATTCAAAAATAGCCTCGTTTATTGCCAGTGGGAGAAGTTTATTTGTAGACAAGAGATCAGTCGCTCACTTTTATCTGCCGGAGAAAGGAAAGTATCGTCGAGCTAGATGTGATTCTCTGGAAAATCCGTTCTAAAAATATGTCGGGTACAATACAGACAAAGGAAATAAAGTCTTTGATAGATTTTGTTTTCTGAACAGTGATATCTATGTTCACAGCGAGTCAAGTATATCTTTTTAATCGGTACTGTTATTGCACACCACCATCAGCCCCAGATTAGAAGGAGGATATGAGATTAGGGTAGAAATTGTACATTACATTCTGCATGAATTGATAACTTTTGCTGATGTCCTTGGTATCCCAAGAAAACTCCAGGGAAAAGAAGACAGCTAATGTTGACTGATCTTCACAGGATTTTACTTTAAATAAAATTGATGAGTTCGTTTCATTTCCTTTTTAAATATTATCCTTGGTCATTGCAAAATCACTCTGGTTGCTTATTGTTTTAACTGGAGCCACGAGCTTACACAATCCACCTCTCTCTCTCTCTCTCTCTCTCTCTCTCTCTCTCTCTCTCTCTCTCTCTCTCTCTCTCTCTCTCTCTCTCTCTCAAAATGCATCGAGCATGCTAACCCGCTTCAACCTAAACCTCTCTCATTATGGTAGACTGCGCTCCGTGATGCATGTAGTCGCAATTGAATCTGAATTATGCCGCATATAATGGATTTCGGATAAGAATCAGCACTATCCGGATGAGTTGCGGATATGAAAGAAAAAAAATGTCCGATATACCGGTCTGTGTATTAATAACCACTACCAACGTTGCATCGAAACATCTGGTGTCATTATTTGATCGCCGATAGACCAAGTCTCGTATTTCGGCGAAAGTCTGGCTGAGGTAAATTTGACTTTTTCTCCATTTGAGTGGCGTAGTTTGGCACTTTTATGCGTTTGGCATGGTAATTTGCCGGGGAGCTTTCCAGCAGGGGAGGGAGGATGTGGTTGAGAGAGAGAGAGAGAGAGAGAGAGAGAGAGAGAGAGAGAGAGAGAGAGAGAGAGCGTGTATGTGTATGAGAGAAAGAAAAAAGAAAAAGAGAATTTGTGTGTCATAGAGATAGGGAGAGAGAAAGAGAGAAGTTAAAGTAAAGGAAAAGATGGGTAATTGAGCTTGCCTTGATGTAATGATTCAATTAATGGGACGCAGATGAATGCATTGTTAATTTTGGAAAGATGATGGGGAAAAAGTATGGGGGAGTCGTGTCTGAAATAAGAAGGAGGGAGACAGAAAAGAGAAACCGATGTCCGTCAATCGTTGCTTAATTATGAAAAGAATGGAAAATGCAACGTCAGTCTCCAGCGATATTTTATCAAGCTGCTTTTGGAAGAGTAGCACACTAAAAGGAGAGAGAGAGAGAGAGAGAGAGAGAGAGAGAGAGAGAGAGAGAGAGAGAGAGAGAGAGAGAGAGAGATTTAGTCTTGAACAAGAGATGTCTTTGTGACGCCTGGTACCTAATTCATAGTGAAGAGGGGAAGAGCGAAAATTAAGTAAGGATGGATAAAGAATCAACGAAGGGGTGGAGAAAGAGAGAGAGAGCGAGAATGTAGAAAGAAAAAGAAAATGGAGAGAATAAAGGGAGAGGGTGAGCAATGAAGGGTGAATAATTAAAGAAGGGTGAGAAGCGAAAAGTGAGAAATGAGGGAAGGGGTGAGAAGGGGATGCATATGAGGTGAAGGGAGCCACCTAGCGGCTAGAGTTCCCCTCAGTAATAACAGAGAGAGAGAGAGAGAGAGAGAGAGAGAGAGAGAGAGAGAGAGAGAGAGAGAGAGAGAGAGCGCTAGTGGGGTCCAATTGTCCCCGGCCGGTAGTATTCATTGTCAATGGCATCATCAAAAGAGTTAATGTCCGGATTTTTTGTTGACAATGGCTCGGCCAAATGAAATCATATTAGTTTTTATAGGTGGCTGTTATTTGTTGAATATCTTTGTAAATATGGAAAATGATATTCGCGTTCAATTACTTTTTAATTCACCTGTGCCCATAAACTACGTATATAATATTCGTTTTGCTTCCGCTGGGTCTTTCATGGATTTTTGGAAACTACTAATTATCGACGTCAGTTCAGGGTTT
Organism: Macrobrachium rosenbergii; assembly: GCF_040412425.1. Taxonomy (NCBI): domain Eukaryota; kingdom Metazoa; phylum Arthropoda; class Malacostraca; order Decapoda; family Palaemonidae; genus Macrobrachium; species Macrobrachium rosenbergii. The sequence goes on along the minus strand of NC_089752.1, from coordinate 12,498,965 downwards.
AATGATTAAAATGCAGTGTTTTTTTTTTTTACAGGGAAAGAGGAAAAGAGTACATACACATGTATGATTTGTCCAGGAGAGCGAAACAAAATGCATTCCTTTATATCAAGGAAACATCACACTAGTTGTAACATAGCGGGTGAAAAAGAGGCCGCTCTTTTGGGGGCTAAATTTATTTGACGTGCTATGAATGCTGCTTATCTCGGTTTTGCCAGAGAACTTTTGAAACGCAGGAATGGTTGCAAGACTTAAGCCCGAAAAAGACTTTGTGTGAGCTTAAAGCACGAATGGCCTCGCAGTAGTGAGACTTTTCGCTTGTAATGAAATTCTTGCCGAAAAATCTAGTCATGTTCGTGTGCTCTGGAAGAAAGGCGAAATGAGAGTTGCTCCTTTGAGAAGGGAGCTCCGAACGTCCTGCCGAGGGAAGAGACCTTTCATAAGGAAAATGATGATGGCTTCTGTAGTGGAGATATTACAGGCATCTATGGCTCATAACTTATTAATGAATATCACTCTGGCTTTAGGAAGGCTAAGGAGAAGAGTAATGATAGCGAATGGTAATGAAAGTGTCAGCGTAAAAGGGTGAATAGGGATTATGGCGTTAGCGTTCTGTGGGAACTTGGGAAAGGGAAGATCTGCCGGGAGATATTCATAAGGGTTTTGAACTTCGGCGTTCCGTTTGACAGCTGAAATGGGAAATTATGTTTATGGGAAAGTTAGGGTCGCTCGAGTATACGGCCACGGTGAAAGTGAAACAACGGAGTGCAAGATCTTTCGCTTTTACACCAAGGTGTTCTCAAGCAGACTACATACGGTAGGAAAGATTATTACAAATAAGACTTGGTTTTACAAAGAAAAGGCCAAGCAACGTTGAATAAGTCTAGCGTAATAACCGAGTCGGAGACGAGAATTTGAGGCTTGTATCAATCACCCAGGTAGATATAGCATTTGAAACCTAAAATACTAATAGGGCTTCGGTTAAGTTTTTATATAAAAAAAACTGAAGAATAAGATGGATATCTCCCTTTAGATAAGCTCTCAGGATCCGAGCTAAGAGACGAGGATAGGACAGTTCGAGATTGAATACAAAGAGGAGAAGACGGCAGCAAGGTGAATGAAGGAAATGGAGAGTGACTCGTCAGCTAAAGCTAGAATGGGCAAGAAGGCAGAAAAAGAAGGCTACTGACAAAGAGAATGCAATGAGTAGATGCAGTAATAGGACCTTAAATATACCACTAGTGATAGGTAAGGGAGTATGTGTTACGTTTTCAACAACAACAGGTAGAAACTAGGTAAAAAAACTGGAAATAAGCTTACAGAGAAGCTATACACAGGAAGTCCCATAGAGATTACAAGTCTGACAGCAAATGATTCCTTCAAGCCCTGATGAAAAGATGACCAAATATTAGTGAGACAGGCAGGGTCGTTAGTATATTGGCCTGTGTCGTATGGAAGCCATTCTGATGATTCAAATGAAGAGTTTGATTCATTGCGAAAAAGGAAGTGCAGGCACTAGAATTTTGGGTACTTCATCAGCAAAAGAGGTTATGACACTAGGCTGTTACTAGGAAGGGTTAGAGCAATCACCCTGCTTAGATACTAGCTGTTCATGGCTGTTTCCAAGAGAAGTGATTATTGTAGTATTTAACAACCAGATGAAAAAGACCAGCGAAGGCAAGGATCCAGGGTGCTTGAATACTTCTTAGCGAATTGAGTAGGTATATGATCCAGGACAGTTCCTTTCCATGTCTGACAAGATTCAAAAACCTTTACAATCTTACGAGCAGAGAATAATGAGGATGACGCGAGATTAGACAGGGATAGGGATTGAGTAGGAGGATCAGGACCATTGGAAATGGTAAGAAGAGGTTACTAAACAAATGAGACGAAGTTTGTGGCTTTCTTTTTTTTCTAGAGAAACAATCTATCGATGCATCGTGACAGAGAAGGGAAGGAATGTTTGATGTGAGATAGTGGCAAAGGAAGAGAAATTATTTTCAGTTGAAGATTTCTTAGGATAAGCAGGCCCTGCCCCTTTAAAGTAGAATGGTGTATTGGTTCTTATAGTTTTAAAATTAATTAATATGAGCAGCAGGAGGAACTACTTATGTGCCACATCTCTTGACCAGTTGCTGAAGAGGTGGAGCAGTCGATGAAACCAAAGTAAAAGAAGAGAAAGCTATAGCAGGTCAGAGGACATTAGCCTCAGTTACTGAGGTGAAAGCATCACTGGCATTAAACCCACAAGGTCTAGTTTCATCTACCAAAGAAACTATCCCCCATGAAAAATCTAGGGGAGAGTCTCGTATGTCAGCCCTCCAGCAATTCACAAAGTACCAAAGCAATCGTTGTATGGGGGAATTGATGAAGGAGTGCAAATTTAAGTTTAATTTGGTTGGGGAGAGGAAGTGTTTGTGAATGGGATATAGAGTAAAGAAACTTGCAGATGACATTGTGCGGACTAGTATTAATGAAACAAAAAAATTAAATGTTAAGAAGAGCAAGAAGATGAGAGTAAAAAAAGCATGGAAGATAGGGAGTAGAATGTTAGTATGGATGGTGATGCGTGTGATGAATAGTAGAGTAAGATAAGTCAGTAAAATTTTTTGAGGAGGTAAAGGTTTACATTTTCCGAAGGATTGTTGAACCAACTTTGTTGCTATTGAATCTTGTTCGAAGGAAAAGGTTAAAGCTGTTGAGATGAATTGTCAAAGAAGTCTTTCTGATGTAACATCAGCATAAATACACACTTATTTTCAATTGCTAGCCAGTTGTCTACCCACCCTCTCTGTATGCAGTTCTATTCTCTCAGATACTTGATGCCTTAATTGTCTTAATTACAGTCATAGGTGCATTCTGAACTCTCCAGTGGGAGCTACTTTCATTTTCCAGTTCTCCTTCTACCAGATTATTAACGAGTAAATCTCATCTTGTCCATGAACTTCCTTTTCCTTCTACTTTGAACTAACTTGATGTAACTAACTTATCCCTTTTAGAGCGATGTTCAGCTGTACTCCACCTTCATGAATTAACTAAAAGAACTTCGGAGATACTAGCTACCTCATCTCCTTCTCCATCAACTACCTTTAGAATCAAATCGCTCAGCATAATTACCCTTTCACACTAAAACCAAACAGATGCACAGATTCATGTTCAAAGACTGTTCCATTTTCGTGTTGTGGGGCTACAAACTCCACACGCAATATATTTGGTGACTTTCAGATTATTCAGGTTGGTCATAATGCAGTGTGACCTCTGCTTTCAATCATGGAAAGGCTCTTTTCTTGTTGTTGGGGTATTTCCAACATTTTTACTGTCGCGATCCTCTGTCTTGAGACACTTTACTTTCTATCTATCTGTCTATCTATCTATCTAAATATCTGTCTATATATATATATATATATATATATATATATATATATATATATATCACGTATACTTTTCTCTTTTTCTTTGTGAATTTTCATCTTACCAGCTCTTCCATTTTTTTTATCTTAACAGAATAATGTGGGATTATCAATTTTTTTACTTTTAAAAGAGAACAATTTAGAAATTAATATGCCTTCTATGCGTACACAGTATGTATTTAAAGATGCAAGTGTATCACCTGTACATATAAGCATAATATGTTTTTATTTTTATCTTTATTATGTTAAGCCATTTTTAAGTCCCGTGGTGCAAGATCTTAATTACTTCCTCGTTCTTAGTGATATTGGAAATTTTGGTAAGCCTTTTTTTGAATGACTATAAAGATTGAATTAATAATGATTATGATAGGGGTGGAATACCTTTACAGCTTATGTTACTCAAACTAATGGAAAAGTATAAGTTTCTAATAATCTGTTAAATCCTAAGAGGCCTAGTTATATTTTGCTCTACTCCAGATTGCTCTCTCTCTCTCTACTCTCTCTCTCTCTCTCTCTCTCTCTCTCTCTCTCTCTCTCTCTCTCTCTCTTTGCTACATATATATATATATATATATATATATATATATATATATATATATACATACTATATATGTGTGTGTGTATGTGTGTGCGTGTGTGTGCGCGCACGTGTGGCTGTCTTTGTAACATACTTCCTTATAAAGAGAGAGTTCAATGGACGTTATGCCTTATGTTAAGCTTATAATGGTGAATGAAGTTTCGATATTTCAAACGAACGATTGCATTGAAATCTATTTGTATTCATTTTTATGCTGAATAAAGTTTATGAAATATGTCCATTTCCTATATAGGATTTCCAGTACTGAAGAAAATTTATGTATAAATTACAAGTTTATTATAATATTCATAGTTTTAAATATTGAAGTTTCATTGAAGTTTTATGAGTGTAGAATCGTAGCCGTCATTTTGGAAAGAATATTTCTTTTCATTTCCGTAGCAGACTAAAAACTGCCTTCCTGACAGAAATCATTAAAAAATTTATGGCTTTGTTTTCCTGAATATGAATATCTTTATAAAATTCTTATTCTTTCCCCTTGGTTTATCTGTAGCCCTCGTAGAAAGGATAAAATACTCGCTTAAACATTACGAAGTCGACGATTGGTCGCTGCATTAGTTTCTAACCCCCTCCCCGTCTTTTTGGAAATAATAGAGAAGCTTTTGAACTGAACCCTTCCTGAGCACAACTGATTCTACCTGGCTGTGCTGTTGTTCGTTGTTGTTGTTGAATGAGATTTGCAGCCTCGGTATTGATTGAGGCAAAAGTTTCTGCGTGTTGCTGCTGCTGCTGCTGCTGCTGCTGCTGCTGCTGCTCGTGTCTTCCTCATCACTGAACGTTGGTTAGAAGCGAAGTGCTCAGCATCTGTTAAAATGGAAATGCAGACAACAAAGGACTCCTCCTCCCTCCCCTCCCCTCCCCCTTTTTCTCCGCACCTCTCAACCCATTACCTCCTGAGGAACAAGAAAACGTATCGTGATGTGATGGCTGGGAATAGTTTAAGCTGACGTAGGTGTGGGAAGAGGGGGCAGGTTAATTGTGACAAGCGAAGCAAAGATGCAGCTTTAGGAGAGGAAGATCCATTGTTCAACAGGTGGGCTGGCTCACCTGTGTGATCAATGTGTGTGTGTGTGCGTGAATGTGTATGCCTGCGTTTGTGTGTTATGGGCCGGGGATGAGAGGGGGCGTTGAGGTGGAGAGGGTTGGGTTCTTCATGTCGTCGGGGTTGGGGGGAGGTGTGTGTTACCCGCCACCACCTGATCAATACGCACTCACACAGGCATGCGTAACTGACCAGTGGCTACGCCTCTTTCTTTTTCTCTTTGTCTCCAACAGGCGACTGTATGAGGCCCGGGAGATAGCGCCTCCAGAGGTCCGGCCTCCCCCCGTTGATGTCTTGTCGGCGACGGTGAAGGTGAGCGACCGTGATAGCGGTGTGGTGGAGGGCGTGGGTCTTCGGGAGGAAGAGGAAAGGCGGGTCGCCATCCGTATCAAGCTCTGCGGCGAATGCGGTGCTCGGCACGTGGCTGGCACCTGCCCTTTCTCCCGCCCCACCCACGTCCTCCCGGACACCTGTCCTCCACCTGTCCACGCCCATGCTCTCGAGGTGGCACCCCAGCAAAATGGTGTCATCGTGGCACCGCCTCATCGAGAGTCACCCGTCAATCTGTCTGGAGGAGGTCTGGGTCGAGAGGAAGAGAAGGAAGAAGAGACCTGGAGGGATCCTCAGAGACCTGGGTCCCCGGGGTGCTACGCCAGAGCCTCCCTGCCCCCGGGCTTGTGCCTAGAGAGGCGCATTTTACCCCCACCCAACGACAACTCCACTGACAGCGACAGTGACGTCGGGGTTGTTGGCGTGACCCAGGTGCCCGGGCGGCAGGTGGAGGTGGTAGTGGCAAGGGCCTCCCTTACCCGCTACACGCAGCTCGGCCCTGTGGTTGGCGTGCCCGTCAGGGAGAGGGACATACCCGATGACTTCTGCATGATCAACTTGTGGGAGGTAAGTCGCAAGATTTGGATTTTCTTGACCTATTTTTTTTTGAGAAATGAAGTTAGTAGGGTACACTTGAATGTTCTATTGATGCATTAGTATACAAACGTAACTAAGAGACCAACTTTCCATCACTCCATTTTCTTTTATACTCTGAACGAAACTGTATGTTTTTATGAGCTGCTATTATACCCAGGGGCCATGTTTGGAATTGCCGTATACGAGAATAAAAAGCACTTCTGTCAGTGATAATGAGTTATCTGTTATTATTAATATTTTCTTGATAAAGTAAACCGAAGACAGACTTGCGTCCGAATGGCAGCATTGATCGAAGTCAGTAAGCAGACCTACAAAGTTAAGAAGAAAAAAAAAATGGTAAAGTAAAAAAAAAATACTAAGGAAAGAAAGAATGAGGAGCCTTTCTCTTCCCTTTTGAATAAATCCCATGATTGTGAAGGAGAAACCCAGATCCCATCTCATTTACGAGACGGGATCGTCATAGAGATTTTGAAGTTTTCTATAAAGGATAGGACGTTCAATAGGATTGAGGCACCGGGGAATGGGATCGAGTATCATCTGGACCACGCTATAGGGATTCTTTTGTCTCAAGATTTCTCTTAATGCGATGCAGATGGAGGAGTTGGATAATGTTCTCCGTATTCACTTCTCTTTCCCTCCCTTCTCTTCACAAAAAAAAAAAGAATAAAAGAAGCACGTAAAAGACGCAGATTGAAAAGAGATACCAGATGCAGGGAGAGAAGTGCAAGACCCAGGTCTTCATTAAGTCTTCTGGGGGCGTTGCCCCTCTCGATGGTGTTCTTTAATTAGATGGAAATTACATACCAATCGTGTGTATTTCTCTCTCTCTCTCTCTCTCTCTCTCTCTCTCTCTCTCTCTCTCTCTCTCTCTCTCTCTCTCTCTCTCCCACACAGATGAAACTTCGATTACCGTATAGTCAGTTTCGACTCTTGTAACAAGTTGCATTGGAAATAAATCTGGAAATTGCAGTCCCTTATATTATGCAAAAGCATGTTCAGTTTAGAAAGTTCCTTATGAACAGTAAAAGCGTTCTCGATTTGCAGTGATTTTTTCGTAGCCTTTGTTAATATCATAGAGAAATTCAAACACTCGATTTTTCAAAATACTGTATGTAGCTATACCCCCAAAGAAGTAAAAGTCTCATTGTTAGAAACAAGAATAAAGCTCTGGAGTGAAAAGGTTAGAGATAATTTCTGAAGTAAAAACTTTAGTAAAACGTCTGGGTCATAAGCTAAGTCATAGCTAAAAATTCCTTGCTTCAGATCAGTTTTTTGACTAAAAACTGGATGAGTAAAGTCCTCGAATAACGTATTTCTACAAACATGCACTCGGCTTTAAAATCTGGTCATTCTTTCAAAATGATAACAAGTCTTTTATAAGATTTAGCGTAAAGGGGGTTTCTTGCATATACATTTGGGTCCCAAATGAAATATCTGCTAGCTCTGGAGGACACGTTAATTAAATTAAGTTGCTGACAGTAGTGTACCGAGTCTCTCATTACACGAACGCGTCCCGGCATAAGGGACCTTTTGTTGGTGTAATTAGTTCTCGGGTATGGAAGGCAGAAACCATTATTGTAAGTTGTCTGTAAAGTATAATTTGCCCAAATAAACTCTTACGTTCCTCTTCTAAGGGTTATGTATTCGAGAGCCTCTCCATCTACCCGTTTATAAACGAAAGAGCATTCATATCCATTATGCAATAATATAAATTTAGATATCTGTGCCGTTGCAGTGTAATTGATGTTTATTAGATTGGTAGATCAACACAGATTTTCGTTGGATTAAAGTTTCTAGAATAATTATATTTTTAGTTGGATGGTTTAATTAATTTTTTAATCCTAGGATGCGTTTCCTGTCAGTGCCAGCCAGATAGAACTTCTTCAGCTGAGTTAGCTGATGAAAATCTGTCAAGAGTCGTAGAAACCATTTTGAATCTTATTTAAGCTGTAATGAGTTGAAAGGACTAGCAGTTGATTGAATACATTGACTGTACTTTTTCGAACGTGGTACTGATCTTCGGATATAAAATGAATGATGTTAAATTTTGCATAGACATTAATGTGAATGATGTTGAATTTTACATAAATATTAACGTTAGTGATATTGAATTTTACGTAGCCATTAAGGCGAATGATGTTGAATTTTACTTATGCATTAAAACATTAAGGGTAAGGACACGTGCAGTATGTATACTTAACCTCAGTAGCAACTGTTGACGCATCGTGAATACATTCTGCTTAAACACTTTACTTTCTGTTTTATTTCTGAAGATCGACTTGAGCAGGCAACCAAATACTCTCTTAGGACCGTTACAGGGAGGGAAGATGATTGTAAGGGGACAGAAGCAGTGGAGAAAGCGGCTGGTATCCTAACCAAGGAGTAAGTGATAGACAAAATATTTGAGAGAGCGAAAACAGCACGAACAAGGACGACCAAAGCGGGGAGATAATTCCATTCTGCAGTTTGAAGTGAGAGGGGTGATCCGCTCACTTAGTCTATACATTGCTTTGAAAATGACTACACAAAGAAGATTGAATTTCAAAGCAAAGTAGCTCTGTAGTAAGAGGCTTGGATTATCAGAGCATCGATTTTGTTCCAGCGTTTTTTCCCGCTTTTTGATGGTGCTTTTTGCAGGGTGGTTAATTAAGGGCATTTCCTAAATGGGTTATAGACAGGTAGTGTATAACCCCCATTGCTCCATTACATCTTCATCCATATGGTAATGTCTTGGTCCCTTGTTATCTTCCTGTCAGCGATTGAGCCAGTAAAGATGGTCATTGCATGAATGATAAACATAACCGTGGAATTTCTGTTCGAAATTTTCTTATAATATTGAAGATTACGGGGCTATAAGATGGCAGGTAGGAGGGAGAGAGTAGGAGAATCATCTAGGGGGGGAAACGATCCCTGAGCACGCCATGTGCCACTTACGTGGTCCCCTGGCTTCAGGAGAAGAAAAAAAAATAAAGATTTAGTCCGTACGTCTTCTGTGTTAGAACATGTTCACGTAGGTAGTCTCTTGGAGGTGCTGATATTGCAGGTGTTGCTGCTTTTGTGTAGCTGCAGATTTTTTGCTCATTAACCAAGGATGACGACACAGAAAATACGGAAACGAGGAGACAAGTTGGTACATACACACACACACACATTATATATATATATATATATATATATATATATATATATATATATATATATATATATATATATATATATATATATATATATATTTATAAGGATGTATTATATATATATGCGTGTGTATGTGGTATGATATTTTTCAGTAGATCTGATATATGAAGAAGCTTGTGAAATCATGTTTTTAAATACTTGGAACTGACGGAAACTGAATTGTCAGAATTAGGCAATTCTACCATGAACAGAAGTACTGAATATGTTAAACCATAATACTTTATTCCTCACGAACGTTTTAAAAATCGTTGTAATTATTAACACTGTCTCAGTTAAGCTTAAATGTAATTTAAACCAAGGGAGTGTAATGTTCATAAATTAATATTAATAATAGAGTATAATGCAGCGTAAAATAGTCATCCTTAGAAACTCCTTAAAAAAGGAGACATTGAAATGGCAACAGGAGAAAGAGAAAGGGTTGATGGGGAGCTGTTTGAGATGAAAGGGTTCTTTTCAGTCTTTTTCTTCCTCTCTTTTTCATGTCGAGGAAATGCCATCAAAAAGTGAGAAAGCTTAAGGAAATATAGAAAGAAAAGCGCCAGCGAGTTTCGTATTCCGTCCGTGCGGCTCGACACCTATGGATTGAATAAAGACCTCTTGTCTATTCATTTTCTCTCTCTCTCTCTCTCTCTCTCTCTTGTCTCTCTCATTCTCTCTCTCTCTCTCTCTCTCACACACACACACACACACACACATATACATATATATATATATATATATATATATATATATATATATATATATATATATATATATATATATATATATATATAATATATATATATATATATACACTGTGTATCTATATGTTTGTGTGCCTGTGTGTATAAAATACTTCTGTGTGGTCTGCTGTGTTTCAGAATTTTGTAACCAACGGGATATCTATGAATAGTAACGGTTTACGATATGTGTTTTGAAGGAAACCATCAAAATGCTGAAAAAAGGCAGTTCTGTTTAAATTGGGTTTGTTATACAGTTATGTTTCCCTTGTATACATCAGAATATACATATATGCTGTCAGGCCTTTGTTCTTTATGATATTACGAGGGCATTTTATTTCTTTTTTAGATTCATATAGAAATGCGTGTGCATTTTTAGTTATTTACAGACCATTAAAACAACATCTCTCCGAAAATTATTCAACACTTCTTAACAGTCTTTTGAGTGAAATCTTTCCACGTTTTATTTAACTTTCAAAAGAAATAATGTTAAAAAAATTTTTGTCAGATATTTTCTCGTTCAACCGAGTGCCGGTGGGCGTGAGTGGTCTGTTGTGTAATATAGTGTGGCGTTTCCTTCCTTTCTGGCAGTCTTTGTGAGCATTTTCCATTATCTGTAGTCTACATTTTCCTCTCTATTTCCCTCGGCGAATTCATGGATAATAGAAAAGGGCCCTTTCCCTTCCTTTCCAGCCAGAGCTTTACCGTTAATGTTGTTCTCGCAAGCGTCCTTTGAAGGTAATAATGTTCATCCATGCTAGCCATAGGATGCTGTGCTGGGGCTTTCCTTTATGTCGCTTTTATCATCTTGTAGTGTAGCCTTAATGAGAAGTTTCCATTCCCTGCCTGTGATTTCTTGGTAACGTGTCCAATACATCCATTTTCTTCCTAATCGCATTTTTTTGCAGCTTGTTTTGGCGTTTCACACGTAGTTTGTGCCGTAGACCCTTGATTTCAATCTTTCTACTTTCTGTAAAAATTTTCATATTAAGTAATGATCATTAAACTTTTAGAAACTAATGAATGTTCATGGTGAAGTATTTCTTATCTTGGCACCTTGCTCGATTCCCCTCATGCCTCCCTCGGATTACCTTGATTCCCCTTTCGTTTTGGCGCAATAATGAATCAACATCCTGTCATAACAATATAGTACAGTAATTTTTCTACACGAGAAACATTTTTTAAGGGAATAACGATGTTCCTTATTACTGGTATGAAGAACTTGTTCTGCTTGTTAGTTTGACTTGCCATATTGCTCGTGGGTATTCCTCACTCATGCCCACATATATCTTCTTCCCACTTTTGGCTTTGTTGCGTAATGAATACCCATTCCCACTGGAAGAAGCTTCCTTTCCATTGTAGTTGGGGTTTTTCACTTGTCTGCTAAGATAAGTGTAATTCCCAAGAGTATTTACCTTGCGACGAACAGTGTCAGCATCATCCCTTAGATGATAGTTACTCCATGGTAAAATGCGGGCGAGTAACTCCCAGAAGGAAAATGAATAACAGTTTGTGTCATGTAGTATGAAAGGGAAATGTCTTATTTCTGTACTAGCTGCCCGTGTTGATGTTCTTTAGGGTAATATGTTATTTCTCCTGACCTATTTCGTCATGTACAGCATCAAGTTTTATATATTTCTAGGTGAGAGCCACGCTAAGAGGAAAATGGTGTTATTATCAGTATGCTTCGCTTGCAGTCGCTTTGTGCCACTTTTATCTTGAAGGCCTCGCCAGTTCAGAAGCAAATGAACACTGTGAGGCTATTCTTACCTATAACGTTTCCCGTCGAAAATAGTAATTCAGACAAGGCACAGAAAGAACGGAAGAAAGGGAAAGAGATGGAGCCTCGGTTTCTTTTGTAATGAGAATATATTTTTACTGCGATTGTGCTTGCGTATTATTAGCGTTCTTTGTGATACATCTCGCTAGAATCTTTGTTATATAAAATTGTAATTTATTTTACAAGCAAAAAGCTTGTGACCTTTCAGTAATCCGTGGTACGATGTTGATAAAATTATTCTGGTAAAAACGTACAGGTTTCATTGCTCCAACAACTGCAGGAAAAGCTTGGTAAAAGAAATAGATTAATGAGTAAAAGGAAATAATCACCTACGTCTTCTTAGCTTAATCCCTAGTCGGGGGTCGTTCTTTTTTATGACCCTTTCTCAGGTGCATCCATCTTGCGTCCGCTTTACGTTTGTTCATCTGTCTTTCGTGTCTTCTCGAATGCAGTCTCTCTATCTCCTCTTAGGTCTTCCCCTCCGTGTCCCTAGCACTTCCATCTCTATGGTCTCTCCTGCAACTTGTCGCTCATTATCTCTCCTCATCAGGTGCCCAAAGCATTTCGGTCCTGATTCGCGTGCTTCCTTTGACATTTGCTGATCCTCCGATGTGTTCATTTCTCATCCTGCGGGAAGTTAAAGATTTCGCTGTTAAAACATATGTCGCAGATAAATTTGCCCATTGCATATTAATGAACGGAGATAGTTTAGAAATCACCCTGTTGTTTCATTCTCATAAAAACGACGGGCAATTTTTTGTTAGGTTGAAGGTACAGGTGTGACTAAATTAATTGTCTTGTGAAGAATAAAGAAATAAAGGCCACATTTAATATTGAACGGCATAGAAGTTAACTGTTACTTCTTCCTTTTTTTTATAGTAAAGCGGTAAAATTTCCAGAGTTGATTGATGCAAAAGTTTCTGACTGCCTCCTCAGAAACCCCAAAGGGTGAACTCTGGGGACAGTTAGCACTTTTGAATTACGAGTTGTAATAGTTTTAATGATGGTTAGTAACGAAAGTTAACGTTCGGTTGACGAAACGCGAAAATAATGACATGATTTTTAGATTTCCAGTCAAGAAACACAGTACAAGAGTGTTTGAAATTTTAATGGTAAGAAAATTATTAGTATTTTTCAAGGAAAAATAGTAAAAGGTTAGAGTGTAGCCTGCAGCCAATGATTCTTTAAAATGTAAGAAAATTCTCTCTTAACAGAATAGTTTTTGATAAAAATATATGAAGTACCGTGGGTGAAGGAGGCTATGAAAAATCAGTGAGAGATACGACGTATTTCCTCAAGATGGTAGCAAAGATAACGACAGCTTATTGACAAGATGTGCCAGGATTTTAATCATACTCGAGACAAAAAAAATACTGTACATTTTCGTAGGAATATTTTTACGGACACACTAAGATAAAGAATGATGCATATTTTTTTAGGGACTTTGAGACAAAGACTAAGGTACATTTTTATAGGCACACTGAGACAAAAAATGGTATACTGTATACATATTTGTAGGAACACTGAGACAAAGAATGGTGTACATTTTTATAGATACACTGAGACAAAAAATAATGTACATTTTTAGATACACCGAGACAAAATTATATATATTTTTGTAGGAACGCTGAGCCAACGAATAATATACATTTTTATAGATACACTGAGGCAACGAATGATGTATATTTTTGTAGGAACACTGAGACAAACTATTTTTACAGGCACACTGAGACAAAGAATGGTGTACATTTTTGTAGGAACACTGGTACAAAGAATAATGTACATTTTTTAGATGCACTGAGGCAAAGAGTGATATATGTTTTTGTAGGAACATTGAGCCATAGAATAACGTACATTTTTGTAGGCACACTGAAACAGAGAATGGTTGACATGTTTATAGGAATACTGAGACAAAGAATAATGTACATTTTTGTAGGCACACTGAGACCAAGAATGGTGTACATGTTTGTAGGAACACTGAGACAAAGACTGATGAACATTTTTGTAGGAACACTGAGACAAAGAATGATGTACATTTTTGTAGGGCAGTGAGACAAAGAATGATGTAAATTTTTGTAGGAACACTGAGACAAAGAATGATGCACATTTTTGAAGGAATACTGAGACCGAATGAACATTTTTGTAGGAACACAGGCAAAGAATAATGTACATTTTTGTAGGCACACTGAGACCAAGAATGGTGTGCTTGTCTGTAGGAACACAGACAAAGAATGATGAACATTTTTTGGGGAACACTGAGACAAAGAATTATGTACGTTTTTATGGGACACTGAGACAAAGAATGGTGTGCATTTTTGTAGAAACACTGAGACAAAGAATGATGTACATTTTTTAGAAATACTGAGCCAAAGAATGATGTACATTTTTTAGGAATACTGAGACAAAGAATGAACATTTTTGTAGGAGCACTGAGGCAAAAAATAATGTACATTTTTGTAGGCACGCTGAGACAAAGAATGATGCACATTTTTGTAGGAACACTGAGACAAGGAATGACTTACATTTTTGTATGAACATGTGACAAAGAATGATGTACATTTTTGTAGAAACACTGGCACAAAGAATGGCGTACATTTTTATAGGAACAAACGTGTGTGACGGAATTGATGATGAATTATTATCTTTTAAAAAACAGGGGGCAAAGTTTGCTGGTTGGATGTTTCGAAAATTATTTCACTTCAGGAAATACAGGCAGTGAATTTATTAGCCGGAGCAAAAGTTAATGATAGCCTTTCAAGTAACTATAGTATTTGCGCGACAGTGTTGCTAGTGTGTATTATAAATCCATATGTGTTTATCATTTTAGTGACGGTTCCTTGTTTTTCGCGTAGTGACCCGAGTACTAGACTATCGGGACCACTTGCACGAAGAATTGAAATACCAAGAAATAGGTAAGGTCAGTTGTAAGATCAATTTGATTCTTAAATATAATAATAACGCCATTCTGATGCTGAGACGTCAGGAATAACATCGTAGCTGCTGAATATCTTCTGGTAGTATTTGACTACCCAGGAGCTTATCCACACTCATAAAAGGTTTATTACAGCGTATATCCTTTATCGCAGATTGCACTTACTGACATATTGTGCTGAATATAGATATCTTGACAATACGTTATGTGCGAATTATTGCCCATGGCGACAATTTTAAATGATGATGCGCTCGCGAGCAATGGATACCGCGTTTTCTTTTAATTTCCACGGTGTGAATAAGTTCTACCTTTTCCTTATTACAAAACTTATTTTTATATTCTCTTCCCACCCTTTCTCTCTCACCTTCTCTCTCGTTAGAGATGGCAGTGATGCCTCTCCCATTCCCCCCTTCCTTTCTTAAGCCTCTCTTCTCGACCCCTTTCCTTGGCCCTCTCCACTCGGTTCTCGTTGTAATTACCCGTTCCAGAAGGCTATTCGACTCCCCATCTATGTAGATCCTTCCTACAATACCCTACAATACCTTCTCTACACAATGAGCCATCGACAACTCACCTCATTGTGGGTAAGAAACCAACCTGCTTTCATAAAAATAGAGGAAAGATCTATTATAATTATTGCCTTCTTCGTCCCCATCATCACTTAGGTGTTTGATGAATAAGATCTCACAATGGAAAGTTCTAAGAACTGGGAAGGAATTCTGAGAAGGCGTTAGAATATGCTGTCACAGCCGCCTTTGTTCGAAGGCCTCCATTCTCCGCCACGGCCCCCCCGCTTGGAACTGTCCGAATAAAAGTATTTTACGTGTTTGTTGTGAATTGTCGTTGGGTCGAACGCTATTATTAATTTGTAAATTCTGTGGGGAACAAATTCCAAAACAAAATGTCTGGCGCTTCTTTCATTGAAAAGCTTATTTTACGTATATTTAATTAGGGCGAATACCCGTCCGCACTGAATAATTGTTGATGCATATTGAGAAAAGCTGAGTAAAAGCCTCCGTCAAGCGTAGTCGGTGCGGCAGTTGCAATATTGTCATTCCCGTAATTTCGTCGTTCGCTGACGTGTGTTTGTATCCTGAATGGGCTTAATATTAATCATTAATTGAGATCAAAGGTAATCTTCTTGATCATGTAACATCACTCCCGCTTGATTAATTGCAATCCTGGTACTTAATGATCAAATGCAAACTGCGTATGTTGAATTCAGTAATACTGTACCAATCTACAGTAGCTACCATGCATATTGAATTATGAAAAGATTTTTAATGGTATCGTAATGGACTGTGGACTAGAGTAGCTCCGTCAGTTATGTGAGTGTCCCTTTTTATAAAAGAATTTCAGGTGTATTATTTTACTAGTTTTAGAATGGCTATGTTACGAGCCAGAACTGCTCAATACATAAGGATTTTCGTTTTCGTATTTATTAAAACTCAAGTGTTACCTTTTTCATATTTATTATATTTTTTTATCCTTTCATTTCCTAATCTTTTTTACAGCAAATAATACCAACCGTGTTCGGTCAGAAGTGCGATTACAGCTGTCATAACTCGTAACGTAATTTAGACGTAAGGCAGAAATTTCGGAACCTTTGTAAAGGAAATTCCTGTTGCCTCATTTTAAGAAGGAAAGGTCATCGTAACAACAATAGCCATTAGCTCGCATCGCACCTTGTGCAATCGGAGATCGGTAATGTTTGATCTCGGGTAAATTCTTGATCATCTTGGCTCGATTATCCTTTGATCACCTGGCCGGTTATGTAGTTGTTCACCCTCTGGGTCTTTCTCGTTGTGCGTTTGCCTGACAATTTCAAAATGTATGATGACCTGGTTTATTTATTATCATAAATTTTTGAAGTATGCTTTGGTTGCTAAAGATATATTTCTTTCATTTCAGTTGCTAGTGTCGTCATTGGTATACCTGTGTCCAAATGTCATCATTTTGCTTTTTTTCATTTGACTCTCGATTGTGTTCATCAACATCTGGCCACTTGCATGACGATGAAAGAAAAAGTACTTGATATTGTGAACTGAATGGAATAATAACGCTACTGTCCCACTAAGCATTATGACTAATTTTACAGTATAAATATATTAGCCATTAAAATTCATCGCCTTGCCTTGACGTTGAAATGAAGTCTTGGAAGTTTCACCAAAGTTTAATTCGCCTCGCTCATTTTCCATTCAGAAGATTTGTGTTAGCCTTTCGGGTCTTGGAAAGTCTTTGCCCTCCGCGTCCCGTTTGAGACCAATCACAGTAGACCGGTGAACACAATTCACTGCTTAGGCAACGCGATTAAACGGAACAAACCTGTAGCGTCCCTACTTAGTCTAGAATCGAACCCGAGACCTGTCACTTTACCACGAATGTTTATGACACCATTTCAGAATTTTACGTTCTTGGTCTGCTGTCGTCTTTTTCGTCGGCAAGATACAGTCATAAGAATTTTCTGATTGATTTGTGTTTAAAATAATGTTTTTTCTAACTTTTTCCCATAAACGAATTATATTTTTCAGGAATTAATTTAGATGTTTCTCCCCGGCAGTATCAAGCTCATTTCATATTTAGCTTGAAAAATTCACGACTAATGATGATAGGCTAGACTATATTTCCAACTCGTTAATTTATTTTCTCTAGCTCATTAGTAGTGAGGACCGCTCCATCCATCTATAATGAGTTTAGTCAGAGATCTCTTAATATATCATAATTATATCAGAATTAATATATAATTTTTTTTTTCGTTGGAGTTCTCATTCATAAAGATTCTATGAGGCCATGCAACGTCAGTTCCCTGAAAATGGATTATTTCTGATCTCTCTCTCTCTCTCTCTCTCTCTCTCTCTCTCTCTCTCTCTCTTTCTCTCTCTGTGTGTGTGTGTGTGGGGGGGGTGGAGTTAAGGGATGAACGCATAGGTTTTCAGTGTTGCATATAGTAAGGTGGTGAATTAGATAAGGCTTCTCTTTTCTTATCACCGTAACAACTATGTATGTTTACAAATTGAAAATATCCAAGTCAGTTTAGCAAAATACTTATTTCCATTTTGTGTGAAAGTGATTGCATAAGTTCTCGTCGATTGTATTTTTATAAAGCGAGTTTAGCAAAATAATTCATTCCATTTTGTGTGAAAATGATTGCTCCAGTTCTCGTCGATTGTATTTTTATAATCGCACTTTATAAAAATGCAATCGACGAGAACTTGAGCAATCATTTTCACGCAAAATGAAAATAAGTATTTTGCTAAACTGACTGGAATATTTTCTTTTCGTAAAATGGAAAGCTGCGTTACACATTTAAACAAAAGGCTTTTTATAGTTTTATTTTACTTAGTGCAACTGCAAATGGAAGGTAAATCAGTACTCTTAAGAAAAAACCTGAAATGAATTCATTCGGAAAATCTGGCAAGGCCAGCGTTGAGAAGAAATGTCTTACAGAGCCACTATATATTTTTTCAGGTAGGAAACTGATACTGATGTTTCTGTAGTCTCTTCACTCCTTTAGTGGAATGACTTCGCGACTTGAGAAAAACAATTACTCCTTTCCCCTTCAACTGTCGTAATAGGAAGTAATGTTGTTCTTTCATTCTTTGCCAAATGACTACAGTAACATTAGATTATGAACTGTTAGACGATTTGTTAATATCATTGCTTGGAAAATGGAATAGCGTACTGTAGGCTCCTACGCTCCGAATAGTTAGCGCAGCAAGAAGAAAAGAAAATATGTAACAAACTCGGTCGTAAGGCTTTCGTATACCTTAAGACAATACAATGATGGTTTCACTGTCTCAACTGTAACTGATTATTTATGCTTAATTTGAAATGAAACGAATATTCGACGTGGGAAAATAAACGACGAACGACCCGTCATATCGCATTACCACGAATCATTGAAGGATTTTCATTACACTGTAAAATGTCCCGCATTTATTTCTCTGTTTTCAGATTTAAAACTTTCAAGTACTGTGCAAGCGTTATGTTATGTATTTTCGTGCATGCATAATTGTTGTAAAGGTATTTCTCACAGGACAAAGTTTGGATGCAGGTGTTTATGAAAGTGGGACAGAATTAGAGAAATTTAAAAATGGTTAATGGTAGTTTGTAGAATAGGTAAAAAATATAACTTGTATGATTTACCCATTGATTTTTTACAATATACACGGGATGAAAGCACTCACACAAGTTTTTTTGTTTTATTCTCAAAGTTCAACGGTGGGTGGAAAGTCTTGTTCCTCCCTTTTCTCAAGGCATATGAGGTTATGTTATCAATTAATCGCCGTGAAAGAAAATATCTGTTTGCCCGCATTTCGGTCCAACGTGTCTATCCTCCCATTCCCTTGCTTCCACCGCCAAAAATACAAACTAGAGGTAAGATAAAGTTATGTCTTTGAGGAACTGAAGTTGTCAGCAGTTTTTTTTTCTACCTTTGTTGAACATGTCGTGGGCCGACGCCTTCACCTATTCATGAAACAGGAAGCAATACATTGCACAAACTCTAGAAGGAAATAGAATATTCCCTTCGCTCTAGTATAATACCTCCGAACTGAGGAAATATTCCTTTTTTAGTCTGAAGCTTGTAAATAGAAGGATTTTTACTACTCTACCTTTTTTAAAAAATCTGTAGATGATTAAAATCATATAAGTGGCTCATTTTCATTTTGCCAGTTTGGTCATTTTATTTTTTGTCGGAGCGAATTCACAAACGACACTTTTTATTGTCGTGGTAAATGAGGTAATTATTTACTGAATAAAGATGCTCTTTATGTGGAATAAAAACATTTTTAAAGGCTGCTTTTAGTAAATGATTGGGTATGGCTTCGGTGAAAAAAATAGAGCCATTTATACTTGACAATGGAATATTTCCAGCGAACAAATATAAAAGTTCCATGGCATTTTTTCTCAATATTCGAAGCTTCACTTTATTTGCTTTCCTTTGAAGTGGGATTTTGGGACCTAAGTATAAATCCATGCAATATTTACAGTTCTTTGTGCCGTGCGAAGCAGGGACGTAGGTAAAAGAGAAGCTTTCGGTGAGTGCCAGATACTGGCCATGAAATTATTACGTGATGTTTAAAAGTACGTTGGTAAGTGCACTGTCAGTGGGTTACCGTTGGGACCCTGATTTCTTTTTCTCGCTGTGACTTGTTTCGTGGGAAAAGTTCTTTTTCCAGCTTTCGCTCAGAACTTTCAGTGAGGGTTCTAGGTTCCTGGCTGATTGATTTAATATATAAACTGACGTGACGATAGTCGTCATGGACTAGATTATCAGTTGCTAATAAATTTAGAAATTAAAGATAGTGGTAAAGTAAAATGTGAGGAAGTTTTCCGTCAGAAGTTAGAACGTCAAGGCTTTTATTATGTGATTCAATAATTTCAAGAGCCAACATTGCTAAGTATTTAAGATGGTAAGAATGTTAATATTAAAGAGAATAACTCTGTGTAGGGATGGTGGGATCCAACCTAATTTTTGTAGCCTCTGTAACTCCTATCTTTCCCGTACAACATTTACTGGAAATTAATTTGTTCACATACAGTTAATCCATTACTTTCTAATGTTAATATAATGACAGTTGCTGTCCGTATACCTTCAGAAGCTTCCTAGAAAGGAAACAAAGAAGAAATCATTGCATGCAGCAATCATCAAAGGAATTGAGTCATCTCTTTAACCTCTCAGTTAAGATTCTAAAAGTTATTAGACATACAGAGTTTAGTTTAACCCTTATTTTTGTGTAAAACGAGACTTACAAGATACCTGTAATCTCTTCATAGCTGTCCTTTTGTAAAGGTTGAAACCAGTGAAGGTTATACAACAAAGCTATGCTGTCAAGTCCCTATTTTGACTTCAGCTTAAACCGCAAACACACCATCCTCATACCGGAAGTATTCAAAAGTTCAGGTTGCGAAAGGATGTAAGTATTAGATGCCATTATCCTACGATCTCCTTATGAACATTTCGCGAATGGAGAAAAGTAACTGTACATTTTTCTCTTAGTTAGTGAAGCACCAGTCAAGAAAATGGCACTAGGTAAAGATCGAGGGAAAATTCAAGTTTGTGAACACACACAATAGATTAGATAAATGGTGGAATAGAAGACACTAATGCGAAAGAAAAATTTGAGATTGTAAACCTTCCACCATTTATCCTTGCCCTAAGACGTGTAGAAACAGTTACGCGATTACTATGAAATTTCTCCTTGGATGAATCGGTAACTGATAGGGAAAGATGAATTTTTAATCAATTCGTTGTTATTTGCAGGAATAGCATAAGTAATAGAATATGTGAGAGGAAATTTTATTTATTTGTTTTTTCCAACACTACAGTAATTGGAATGTAATATGAGAATTCCCTTAGGGACAAGCAATAGTAACCTTAATCACGAGTTGAGTTGTCAGGTGTACTTTTGACCTGGGAAAAAATTGCTTATTTTCTTTTTTCTAAGGAGCATTGCTTGCAAAGCTTTGCATGACTTAAGATATTTTACTTCGTTATTCAGTTGAAAAAGTATATTTCAACATTGCCGTTTTTTTTTCTTTCCTCGCGTATTCATTTCCACTCTGCCTCTTCTTTAAATGCCACTTTTGAATCCACTTTAATTATCAAGTTAATGAAAGATTTCTCTTCAAAGGGAAAATAACAGCAAAATTCATATCCGAATTTCGTTACTGCACACATACAGCCTAAAATCATATATTGGTCATTTTTGCAACATTGTCCAAGTGACGAAGACCTCCAAGGTTTCGGTAATATGATTTCAATTCCACATGACGTTGAAATGACATTTTTTTATGCATCACTTGCAAGGCAGTTTCGACATCCAAACCCAGTGTATATCAGGAATTTTTCCATATTAATTAGAGAGGCATTTATAACGAATTTTTATGTTAGACCTGCTTAGGCACACGCAGTTAATTTTGCATGGCTGTTTTCTTTTTATAATTTTCACGGTTTTGTTTACTTGTGAAATTTCAGAAAATATAACTACAGAGGCAAAAGTCCTAAGCAGTCGAATGGCTTACATCTAAATGGCCAAGTGAAAATTAGAACACCGGTCACTAACGTTTTTAGTGATAGTCAATATCCTTTGGAAGTAATCCTTTAACTTATTTGCTCGATCTTCTTCAAGGAATTCGGTTTTTCTCGAGTATTTATTGTTCTTTTTTTTTTCATATTAAAAACTCGTCAAATAGACCAATAATAGAATGGTTCTGTGTAATCATCATCATTATTGGGATAAATCTGTATCATTCATGTATGATCTAAAATCTTTGGAAAACAAAAAAAAGTATGGAAACGACGTGACAGATTGTGGGAAAGAAAGAAGTCGTTTTGCTTAAAAGTAAGATTTATTGAAGCAGAATTTTTTCAGAAAAGATTTGAAAATTTTGTGTCCAGACGAGCTAGTCTCAGTGCCGTCAGTGACCAAAAAAAAAGAGCCGGTCATTGAAAGACAGGTGTTACAGTTTCAAGATGGTGGTCTATAGAAGCTTCAAGGAAAGGACGCACAGAATAGCTACTGTCGAGACTTGGCGGTGAAGAAAAGACCAAGAATATTAGGTACTTTGTCCAGAGTTTATTGCTCTCGTTTAGGGCGTCTGATGATCGTCAGTTGGCTGATATTAACGAAACTGAAAGTTATCGTAATGTCGAGAGACATCCCTGACTTGACCATCCTGTATGGCGAAAGTGAATTTTTAAGGTTATAAGGGAACAGAGCCTGTTGAAGAAAAACCACTTAGAAGTGTGAGAATAATTAGTGTGTGTCATTGTCCATCCTACATGTGTAGTTGCTTTTTGGCCATAGTCTTGCACAGTATTATAGGTATATGATGTCAGGTTAATTTATGTATGCATTTTACTAACAACTGTACTCACATGCACACACACTCATATATATATATATATATATATATATATATATATATATATATATATTATATAATACACATAATATATAAATATATATACATTCATTCATTCATACATACATACATACATACATAAATGTATATATGTGTGCGTACGTATGTTTATATGCGTGCGTGTGTGTGGAACAACAGGGTATGGTTGGCATGGTATGCGGCTCACCTGTCATAAGATGGGGGTTCGATTTCCTGACGATGCAGAATTCTTCAAGCATGATGCGTAAAGTCCAGATGTGCTTGGCAGTTGTCGACTGTGGTTGATGGAACTGGGTTGGGGACATTTGTTTGTTATATGCTTACTGGGAAAGGGAAAGGTTGCTTAGTCTGAAGTCACATCCTGCACAGTGGTGAAAAAAACTGGTGTATAAAATATATATATATATATATATATATATATATATATATATATATATATATATATATATATATATATATATTGTTTGGAGAAGGATGCAATCAACCTATGAAGGAATCTTTTACTAAGTGTTCAGTTCATGGCTCACGTTTGCTTGGCCCTTGAAACCCTCCCGGCCTACCGCCTCCCGGTCCACTTGTCTGGAAATGTGTACAGGTTGTGTGACTGGATCAGGATTTTGGCTACCAACTTCATCTGTAAACTTCTGCAGGTTTTATACTTCTGGCTCCATTACCTCGTGAGGGGAAAAGGAGTATCTTAAATCGCATACACACACACACACATTATATATATATATATATATATATATATATATATATATATATATATATATATATATATATATATATATTGAAATTTTTGTCACCGTGATTTATATACAATGAAGCTACAAATGTCGTTTAATATCCAATTTACGCTACTTCGGGAATGTCCCCGAAGGGGAATTATCACCGAAGGGAAATTTTTAAGTGATAAATGGATTGGTACTGTCTCGAATACTCGACTCAGTACCTTTCACAACTCCTGTCGACGGTAACCACTGAGCCATCAAGAGAGGTATAAGTTAATGCCGAATCTGCCGTACTTGTTTACCCATCGAGAGCGCGGAAATTGTATAAGCGTCGGCATTTACCCACCTCCAGCATGATAGCTAACTGGTACGTTTGGAACACGTAGCTCTTTTTATGAAATTTTTATCACACCGTGATTTATATGCAGTCATTAAGCTTTGAATGTCGTTTAATATCCAATTCACGCTACTTCGGGAACAAGTACGGCAGATTCAGACTTAACTTATACCTCTTTTCATGGCTCAGTGGTTACCGTCGACTGGAGTCGTTGGAAGGTACGAAGTCGATTGTTCGAGAAACCTCAGTACCAATCCATTTATCACTTAAAAATTCTCCTTCGGTGATAATTCCCCTTCGCGGATAAGTAGCGTGAATTAGATATTAAAGAACATTTGTAGCTTCACGATTGTATATAGATCATGATGTGATAAAAATTTCATAAAAAGAGTTGCGTGTTCCAAACGTACCAATTAGCTATTATGGTGAAGGTGGGTTAATGCCGACGTGATCTCTGCTCGATGGATAAACAAGTACGGCAGATTTGGCAGGAACTTCTACCTCTCCGGGTGGCTCAGTGGTTACCGTCGACGGAGTCGTTGGAAGGTACGGTGTCGAGTGTTCGAGGCACTTCAGCACCAATCCATTTATCACTTATAAATTCCCCTTCGGAGTTATTCCCGAAGTATTGTGAATTGGAAATTAAATTTGTAGCTTAATGATATATATATATATATATATATATATATATATATATATATATATAGTTAAATGCAAACCTGAGCTTATGTGTATGCCGTATAAATAATTAAAGTTCAAATTTGTTTTCCAATTCCTTTATCTCCGATATTTGTATTGTTGAAAGAAAGAATTCATTTAATATCTCGGTTGATAAAAATGGTTAATTGTGATGTGGATAATAGTTTATTTAGTTTTGTGTGGCTTTGTGTCGTTATCAACAGATTTTAGAGATAGAAATACCATAAGCCCCTGAAATTACTCTGTCAAGAAATTGTTCTCTTTGTAATGGAGATCTGATGCATGAAAGAATAATGATTCGTTATTGGTTATTCTTTTGAATTCGCTGCTCGCACAAAGCCACAGCAATTTAACTGTTTCATTTCGACACTGGGAAGCCTAGCTGGTATTGTTCTTCATCTCTATATATACATATATGTATATATATCATATAAATGTATGCATATGATATAAAAATATATATATATATATATAAAAATATATATATATATATATATATATATATATATATATATATATATAATTAACTTCAGCCAGCTGCCATTAATAGGGCGTGGTAGCACTAGGGGAAAACACTTAACAGGAGGCGCTGCTAAACTCATACTTTTACAAATGACCATGAATGAGCCACTTGTAAAGGAAACTTCCAGAACACATCCCTCTTTTTGCACCTAAATATCAGGCTTATCACCAGTGTGTCGAACTCCCTACATACTCTTCGTCATTTATAGTTATTAATGCCCTTCCGTTCTAGCACTTCTTTTTGTCCATCTACAGTATATTGAACTTTCTAGAACTTCATCTCCTAATACTTCTTAATCACATAATTTTTGCTGACCTGTCGTTCGCTATTCTTTCCACATAAGAAAACCATCTCAAAACACAATGATCCATATTTTAAGTTACACCAGCCTTTTACCACTTTTACGTATCAGTTTTTTTTCTTGACATGAATAATACCGAATTTTTTATATCAACAGCTCCATTTTTTTTTTTTTTTTCATTCACGTTCGTTTTCCATATTCAACTTCCATAAAAGAGAAATGGCTCATCATTCAATTTTTTTCTCCCATCTTGGCTTCCTTAGACACTCCATATCTCTTCCCAGTCTTTGCACAAACCTCCTCGGCCTTGCGACGTACCTCTCCTCGCAACCTACCCACAACCTTATGATGTATCTCAAAATACTTATACAAGTCATTCACTTCCATTCCCCCACCATTCATCGTAACGCTCACTGTTCCATCGTCCTGGCTTCTCTTTGTACTCATTACCTTATAATTGCTCACTTTAGCTATCAACTTCATCTTTTTTGCAAACATTCACAAAGTAATGTCGCTAGTTTCTGCTGTTTTTCTTCATTTTCCTAATGAGAACAGTCTTCTTCTTCGTTTTAACGTGTTTTTTTCCCATGTTTATATGGGGTAAGCACGATGCCTTCTTTATGAACTGAAAACATCATACCATTTGTTGATTCCGGTGTGACCACCTGCATCTAATTTCTTCTCTCTTTCCATAAAGACAATGAATAGCTATGGTAGTGTAGCACACCCTTGTCTCAGAACCACCCTTCTGCCGTATCATTCCCGCTCCCGTCTGCATATGCTAATACATGCTTGGCTTCCATCGTAAAAACTTTGGTCGCTGTCAACAAACTATTGTGTAAACCGTACCTTCTCAACACTTCACATTGGAAAATTGTGTCACAAGAAACACTGGAGCCTCCTACTTTCTTGATCAAAGTCCTGCGTTATATAGATACACATCTGCATATGTGTAGAAACACAGACACACACACACACATATACATATGTGTATATATATATATATATATATATATATATATATATATATATATATATATATATATATATATATATATATAGTTTTGATCCGTTGTTAATCCGAGCCGGTGAGCTCTTATTTGCCGTGCAATTTGCAGCCTAATCCCCCTTCATCCAACCTCGTCGCTTGATGCTTTTGATCAAGTGAGTACGAGTAGTTATACGTGAATATTAGTCATCTTGATGGAAAATGTAAAGGGAAGGATGAATATCCATCCCTACTCCATCCAGCTAGCCTCTCTGCCGGATAGCACGAAGCTGTGTACAAAGGGAGACCGTGGTTCACTCCATTTTATCGTCGCCTCTTGTTTCAGGATGTCGTCACGTTCGTCTCTTGCCATTGTGAAGGAGTCGTTTCAAAATGCAGCTTTCAAAGGGAATTTTTCGATGAGTCATCGCAGCTGTTTTCCGTTAGGTGTTGGCTCCGGTATTTGTCATGTGATTTACTTTCCATTTCTCTTCTCGACGACTTCAATCCAAGCGAACCTTTGGCACTTTCTTTATGCTATGTTTTTCTCCTGCTAAGAAATCAAGTCACCAAGTCTCTCTCTCTCTCTCTCTCTCTCTCTCTCTCTCTCTCTCTCTCTCTCTCTCTCTCTCTCTCATAACAGTTGTCTTCCTCATGGTGTTCTAGAGATTATCATATTTGAGATCCTTTTTGATATTTAATTTTATTTGAAATGTTACCTTTCTGCATCAAGTACTAGCTTTCCATGCTTTTACGAGTGATATATTTTTCAAGCTCTGTCCCTCTTTTATGATATAAGCTGCGCTTACGGCAGATGCAAAAAAAAAAATGTCTAATGCAAGCAATCGTTTTTTTCACTTTTTATGTTTGAAAGTAAGTAATGTACTGTATTTCTGTAATTGTTGAGTTTCAGTATATATATTTATTGTACATGTTTCGTTGTGTATTACTTCGCTTATTGTGCCGCGACAAAAGCTTTATCAGCAGTAAGTTGAGTCATTTTCGTTGCTTTATGCATAAAGTTAACTAATTCCTTTGTCCAGTTCTGTATAAAGATAATTGTAACAGTAATTCTCTTAATTACGCGCTCTCTCTCTGTCACTAATATGTGGATAGAATATAAGCGTTTAACGACGTTAGATATGTAGCTGTGAATTAAGATTATTTTCATATCTTGATGTTATACCAAAGAGATTTATCATTGTTTTTCGTGAGGAATTACATATCAGGTTGGTTTTACAGACTAACACATTATGCCTTCATACTATTTCAAATTGATCTTGTAAATTGCACTCAGCCAGAATCTTCCAATTATTTGCACTGGGTCAGAATCTTCCAATTATTTGCACTGAGTCAGAATCTTCTTCCAATTATTTTTCAAAAAATAAAAAGGAAGTGCTTAGAGAAGCTTCCGTGGAGGTTAGATAAATGTGATGGAAATGTGGTCGTAGTGTTCATGAGGAATGCTAATGAAAATCACGGCAGGAAATCTGGTTTGCTCTGCGAAGTTAACACTCCGTTGCTTATGTCTATCATTTTCTTTCTGTATTCTTGGTGATGTATAGCAGGACGTTATATTTACGATTACATTATATAGATATTATGGCTATAGCATTTTTGGATGTTTATAGCCAGTTCAAAAGCACATGAAAAACTTCTCAAATGCATCTCCGGCGTCATTTTTCACTGAGGAGCAGAATGAGAAGAAGCAAAGAGAGGCCTTGGAGGTCCACGTTGGCCAACAAGCAACGTGGCAAGACACAGAGACGTAAGCTTTAAAGGCCTCGTATAAGGCTTTCTTGATGAAGGATCCGTTTTAAAGAGGAAATACTCTCCCTCGCCGCTACGCTTCCGAAATGTTGAACCAAAAAGGGGGGAGAGGGGTGTGGAATCTGGCCCCCGCCCCTCCACGTCGACGGCTGGATGGGTATGAACAGGGAATGGGAGTTTTTTTTGGGGGGGGCTGCATGTGAAGGGTTGTAAAGAGGGATTCTGTTTGTACAGCGGCCGATGTGGCTCTCTTCCGGTCAAATTCACCTCTTGATGGGGTTATGGGCATCCTAAATAGAGTTTGGAGTCTTGCTGGTTTTGCTTTTGAAATGTATTGTGTGGCCCTCTCTCTCTCTCTCTCTCTCTCTCTCTCTCTCTCTCTCTCTCTCTCTCTCTCTTCTGTAACTACGCAAACTTAGATATTAATAATGAAGAGTGGAGAAAAGAAATACTGATCATTGTACGGAAATTCTGAATCACAAGTGTATTTGGGAAAATAACTAGTACATGTTTTTTTTTTTTTCCCGACATGTTTTTTCTATTCAAGTTAAAGGATGGGAACAGTTGGCAGAAAATGTAAAACAAAAATACAAACAAATGATCGTAACTTCAAACCGAATCATTTAATTCTGTTCAGTATTCTTTACTTTTAGTTTTGTCATTTTTTCTAATTCAGCTTTGGGTACGTAAACACTCTTTCCTTTGGCTTATAAATAGACAGCGTCTGTCTCTACAGACTCAGAAATGTTAAAAAATGTTCTAGTAATAAAGTAGTACATTAAAGAGGTAAAGTCATGTTCGGTCAGAATAAACGTACTCTGCTGTCGTCCTGTACCATATATATTTTAATTATCATGTACTAGTGCATTTCTTAAAGGGATAGTTGCTGCTCTATAGCCCCTTTTCATGAAATACATTTTGTGAAAATGGTGCGTCGCAGTTTAGCGTAGCAAGACTGCGTGACTTACTTAAAGTTGCATCATTCATTTGCAGTCTTTGTTTTAGATCTGCGATGTGCGAAATTTTCCTTATTCCACTTCGGCAACTCCTTTGTTGCTCATTACCTGGCCCTTCTCCCGTATGCCAAGTGAGAAACGTTTTGTCTTTTCCCTTCCCACTCTTTCCTCTTGTTTATTGTTATTGTCATTTTCTCCTCGATGAAGGCGTGTCTCTCACTCTCTCTCTTTACTAACACCATGAGTGGGAGTTGTATAACTGCAGCAACACGGCCTTCGAAGTCTGGAAGAATAGAAAATGCAGATTCATCTCGTATCAACAACGGAACATTAGCTCATCTTTAGTGTCAAGTTTAAAGATTATGAGGACTTCGAGATTTTGCCTCTCTCCGTTCTCATGTGGTTGTTGTTTACAGAAGAATGACGTCCTCATGCTTACACAGAATAATATCATTCTGAAGACAGTGAATGATGCAATTATATATTCAAATATGAACATTCTGGCTCATGTAAATAACTGCTTAATGTTCTCAGAACACTTTGAACCAGCAGTTGAACATTCCTTTGCCAAAGGGGATCATTGTTTATGACGTTAAGCTCATTCACCCAAGGTTAACAAAGTTTGGAATTGAATTTCTAAGTTACGTGCAATTGCCAGAAGTTAGCTCCCCTGAAACATTTGCAGGGCAGTAATATAAAATAATTAAAGCACCGTGATACAAACAGAAATTTAACTTTCAAGGAGTTTCAAATGTTTAAGTTTAGAATAAACACGTCATGTGGTGTGTCATTGCTTAGCAGATCTGCTTCTTAAAATTTTTGAAGTAGAATATTAATCTGGCTTTTATAGTAATAATTCGTCTTGTTATGAGTCTTATTTTTGTATTACTATATCTTCCTGCATTCTTTTGTATATTCATACTATGTACGTATGTATGCAGAGTGACCTTAGCAGGATGGTACAAGATTTGCAGTGAAAATATGCAACTGAATCGCCATTTCATATAAAAAGAATCGCAGTCAAAACAAAAGTAGATCTAAATTAGTTTAGGCTCATTCAGATTTCTTATCAGTGTGTTTAAGGAAAAGTAACCGACGCAGGTCCAAAACCAACAGTTGCCTTAGTTCTGAACTGTGGTGTAAGTTAAGTTCATAACTAATAACCTCCCTACCAACGGTTAAGGAAATAATGAACAAAATCTTGCCCAGACGACCATGTGATGTATTGAGTTTTGGCCGTTGTGGCTGGATGATGGTTTACGTTATTCACTTTCAAGGTAGATTCTAAAAAATTGTATATTTACTAAACCTGCTCATCCATATGGAAGCCTAACCAGAGCCAGACCTCTTAACAGCCACTGTATGGACTCTACTTCAGTGGCAGATGTCCAAGATCTGGATCCGTATTATCGTACAAATTCGGAGGGATTGGCGGGTAATGATGTGATTTCCATTTTTTGGAATTTTAACGTCATTTCAATAACCAATAGGAAAATGTGGACAAAAGATAAAATTTCTCCTTAAATATTGGTTTTTCTCGAAGTAGCGAATTTGATAAAACTGTGAAAAATCTTTAGTTACCTGATATTACTTCTTAATTATACTAACATAATTCGTTCGGTTTGCTCTTCTGTCAGAATTTCCGTTGAGTGAATAACTTCCTATCCTTCCTGGTAAAAAGAGCGCTTTTTAGCAATGGATGAGTCTGACTGGCTTTAAAGTGACATTCAGTTTTCTGCTTTGCCAAACAAAACAAAGATGCTTTGAAGTCACTTTATTCCCTTGTTGCAATTGTAGGCGGATATTGAATGTTAGTATGAGCTTATACTGTTCTTCATGCTAATAAATTAGAAAAATCTGAAGTCTTGATATGAAATTAACAGTTCCTGTGATTTATTTTAATCTGTCATCTTGTAAATTTAGTAAGTTGTGAATTTTTATTTGAAAGGCCGTCTCACAGACCCAGTCTCCGAAGAATAGACGTCATATGAAATTTTTTTTATATTTTCACTAATTAATGCTTTAGCCTAAATATTTTGAAGGATTTAAATTACCTGCTTAAACAGGCGCACCTTTCAAAATTAAGAATCTTAGTTCATGGTAATGCAAATCCTTGAACTACATTGAGGTTTGTCACCTGAAAATGTAATTCCCAACTCTCTCTCTCTCTCTCTCTCTCTCCTCTCTCTCTCTCTCTCTCTCTCTCTCTCTCTCTCTCTGACTTAAATGTGACCGTAATTTTGTTACTTTTCAGCTTGGCTTCATTATGAATCACACATCTGATTTTTTTTTCTTTCCTAATTAAGGCAGACGGAAGAGTTGGGGGGGACTTTTTGTACGACTTCATCCGTTAATCATCCTCATCCTTTCTCTTTCTACTTCAACGCTATTTCTAATTCTCTGTAAACCGAAAACTGCCCTCCATTATGAATCATCCTCTCTCTCTCTCTCTCTCTCTCACACACACACACACACACACACACACACACACACACACACACACACACACACACAGGGGACGGAAATATTTACTTTTTACTCAATTCCTATCAAGATTCCTCTCTCACGTTGACTTCCTCTCTCTCTTTTCCTCGTCGCGTCACCCCATCTCCCTTTTTAGTCCGTGAGTGTGTCCTCGTTTCAGTGTGTTTGCTCTTAAGCCCCATCCAGACCTATCTTCCAATAGGTGCACTAAGTCCCCTGCACTCACTTCGCTCCCTTCTGACACATTATCTCTGGACCGTCTCCCTCAGGCTCCAGATTAACCCCCTCCCCCAATCTCTCTCTCTCTCTCTCTCTCTCTCTCTCTCTCTCTCTCTCTCTCTCTTCTTTCCCCAGTCCCTCGTCATCTAACCCTTTCAGAGAGAGAGAGAGAGAGAGAGAGAGAAACATTGGGGGTGAGTTGAAGTTCCCCTCCGGGATGGTCGCCTTTAAATCTCTGTTTTGGACGCATCCCGTTCACTTCTTCCCTATCACTAAGCACATATCTGCTCAGCGTTTGGAATCTATAGACCCTCCCCTCTCCCCCTCTGAGAAGGAAGGGGGTCCGTGACACACTTCTTCGTTTGGTTGTTATTTTGCATTCTCGTAGTACCAGTTCATTCTGCGGCGGCCTCTGAAATCGATGAACCATTTTGCCGTGTTTTTGTTGGATAATAAAGGGAATTGAGATTGGTATTAGGAAGTTTTGAATGGTGTTTGGACAATTAAGGATATTTTGTAGTTGGTAAAAGTGTACCACATATTTACTATTAAATGCTGTTTAATTTATAGAAGAGCTCTAGTGTGTGTGTATGTGTATATATATATATATATATATATATATATACATACATATATATACATATCTTAGGCTTGCATTGTCGAGGCAGAGGCCAGTACCACTTGTTTTTGAGATGCTAGATCAACATTTGATATTTTACATAAAATAAAGAGCATACCTATTATTATTATTATCTTAAATTTTCTGGATAATCTGTTTTCAGAAAATTACCGATTGCTTGATAATATTAAGTTAGTTTTTTCTTCCAAGCATATAGTAAATTATGTAGATTTCAAGCACTTGTAAGTTCAGAAAGTATGCAAGTGTGCTCACTCACACGTGCTATCTCTCTTTGACACACACACACACACACACACTATATATATACAGTATATACGAGTATACATATATGCAGTATATATATATGTGTATATATATATATATATATATATATATATATATATATATATATATATATATATATATATATATATATATATATGTATGTATAGATGTGTGTATATATATATGAGTGTGTCAGAGAGAGAGAAAGATATTGCGTATGTGGGAGTGAATGCGCCTGCGTGCTCATGCATGCAAAGTGTAATAGTTCCTGAAACAGTATACCCGATATTTGTCAGGAGAAGAGGAACATACAAAAATTAATATGCTTGTCATTTTCAAAGTAATAGATGGTTTCCATTAAGTAGTCTGCTGCTCCATTTAACAAACTGCTCAAAAACTGACAAGATACTAAATGGACGACCATATCTGGGAATAACAGGTTATGAATCATATGCCAAGAACAGTATCTCTTGAGCATGATCCCCCCTCTCTCTCTCTCTCTCTCTCTCTCTCTCTCTCTCTCTCTCTCTCTCTCTCTGTATGTCAAACTGCTGCTTGTTCTACATTTCCACTTAAGTTATCCAATAAATATTGTTGGCAAAATGTAATTCGAGAAATAACGATTTAGAAACTAGGTTCTTCACAGTTTATATCTTATGAAAACAGCTGCTTAATTGTTATCTGTTCCAGAAAAAAAAAACGAATCAGTCGAATGAAAAAATGAAGGGAAAAATAGGCGAAATTGCGGCGGATGCGCGGATAATTTTATGATTGTGTCTAAAAATGAGTTTGCAGCGGTCGAGTTTTAATTCAGTTGTCATTGTCAGAAGCTCCACTTTGCTCGCCGTTCTGGAATGAAATGAGTTTCATATGGAACATAAAATGTACGTTTAGAATGGCATAAAATATACATTTTTTTCATATAAAACTGACAGATGTAGTTCCAAATGGTAAATTGCATGGGTTAAATATGACCCCTAATGCTAACAACTTTGTCAGGGCAATTTAAAAAAAAAAATTATATATATATATATATTCATACTATACGTGCATACATATTTGGTCCAGCTTGTAAATACTTCTTTCATAATGCATGTTATATTATTTTCATTTGTTTGTTTGCAAAGACAATTGTGAACATGAATTTTAGAACATAGCTTTATTCATGCCATAGTTTTCCAAATTGTGTAGAATGAATAAGCTTGATTTGATTTTCATAGACAGATGGGTGTTTAGTTGAGAGAGAGAGAGAGTTTAGGGGGAGGGGGTTGGGTGTGGAGAGATTGTATGTTTAATTTCCCGTTTGGCTATAAGGAAAAATGTTATCCTAAACCAATTTTGTGTGATCTGCCAAATGCATTTTAAAACGTAACTTTTAGGAAGGGTATTTGAAACAGTGAAATAGTTTTAATCAATTTTCGGTTAGTAGTTTAACGGGAAAGTGTTGGGTTTTTAACTATTTTGTTTTGATAAAAAGCATTTTATTAAAAGTGCGCTAATATGCGTAAAATAACCTACCACACCTGAAATCTCACATGTCGGATGATCAAACCATTTCTCTTTCTCTGTCGATTTAAATAATTATCGTCATATGTATACTTTTAGAGCCTCGATGGCTCAGTCGGTAGAGCAGCAGCTTAGGGCTTCGTAGAGGTCCGTGGCACGGGTTCAAATCCGCAGCCGACTGGTCAGAGAAGGCGGACACTTTGCTATCCGTGTAGACACCCCGGGATTACGTATGTAATCAACGGATAGGTTTGCTAAAAAGCAAATGGGTGTTACAGACTAATGCACACACAAACAAAGCCACTCCAACATCTTCTAAAAACATAACAGACACCTCACACGTCTCGAACTGTCGACCTAACCGCCCAGTTCTCCTCGCTGCTGGGAGAAAAGGAGCTGGGGATTGGTACGATACACGTACACATCGTTACCGGGGTCTAAGCGATGTCAGGCAGGGCAGCCGATCGAGGCTACGGCCTACCCCAGCGCCAAATCAAAGTCCTTCAAAAAGAAGGCATCGTGCTTACCCCATATAAAAATGGGAAAAAACACGTTAAAACGAAGAAGAAATCGTCATATGTATACTTTTACGTCGACAGAAGCTATTTCTCTGGAAAATAAAGCAACCTCGAAGAATGCTAAGACAGCAGCCATCGGGCCATTTGTCAGTTAACTGCTGTGAAGAAAACCCAGTTCTAAAAGCTTTACAGCTCTCAGACTGCTTCTCCATTCCAACAGGACCCTCATCATCGGTATAAAGTCATCCTATTCATGCTGTCATTCGATTTACCCGCG
Organism: Macrobrachium rosenbergii; assembly: GCF_040412425.1. Lineage (NCBI taxonomy): Eukaryota > Metazoa > Arthropoda > Malacostraca > Decapoda > Palaemonidae > Macrobrachium > Macrobrachium rosenbergii. The sequence continues at coordinate 12,464,247 of NC_089752.1, read as the reverse complement.
TTTTCTCGTTCTCTTTGGATATCGAGAGATTTATTTTATTATACTTTGCCCATTTAAGAGGCCAGCACTTTGTTGGAGTCATATCTTGTGATTTGTATTATTGTTATTATGTCCACTCTTCTTAATCAGCCTATATTCTTTAATTGTCTTTTCATGTGCAAGCCATTTCAGTACAGCTGTTGCTTTCTTTATCAGTTCAATTCTTCTCACCCTCCTCATAGTTTACTGACTGGTAATAAGACCAACAATCAAATTTTGTTTTTTACCAGAAAGGAAATTGAATTTTAGGTATCCCTTCCTTTGACACCCTGTCTAGAAACATTGAACGTCCTTTCTCTCAATTAATATCTTTGGCTCCAGAAGAAGGCGACCCCGATATTTAGTAAGAATTCCCTCTTCCAGCTCTGAAACCCTTGACCTAGTGTTTCTTTGTTCCTGATCATGTTGCATAAATGTCAGATGCAACTGGCATTGACTATGATAACAATTCCCAGATAGTATTCGTGATAGCTGGAACTGTTAGTCTGCAACCCATTTTATATGCACATATGTGTTTGTACGCATAGATATGTATTATATATATACATGCATATTTATTTATTGGTAGATTATAGACAGATTGATAGCTAAATGGATAGATATATTAGCGGAACGGCCAGGATTGCCCTGGCTGTAGTAGTCTCAAATGGCCCAGAATTACTCTCAATAAAAGCATGTTATGCTTAACGGAACTTTTGGATAAATATGGGAAGTTTTCTTCATTTGAGGAATGAAATGGTTTTCCACTACTCTTATCGAAGTCGGATATCTAGTACACTGAGCTGCATGGAAGTGCTAAATAGGAAGAGCATAATTAATAGTGTAATTGAACAGCTAATTCATGTATAATACATAAGAACATTGGATTAAGCATGAATGAAAACATTTCTTTCTTTTATTTTTTTATATTTCATCTTAATTCGTGTGATATTTTTCAAATCTCGGTCCAGATGACCCCTAGTAGCTTCCTTCGTCCAAGCTCCTATTGCAAATACCTAATCACCTCAAGTGGTAATAGTGTCTTTACTGAAGTCCTAAAAGTTCTTCATTGGAGGGATGGGTAGAGCTCTCGGCTAGCACGCTGTTGGCCCAGCGTTCGACTCTCCGACCGGCCAATGAAGAAATAGAGGAATTTATTTCTGGTGATAAAATTCATTTCTCGTCATAATGTGGTTCGGATTCCACAATAAGCTGTAGGTCCCGTTGCTAGGTAACCAGTTGGTTGTTAGCCACGTAAAATAAATCTAATCCTTCGGGCCAGCCCTAGGAGAGCTGTTAATCAGCTCAGTGGCCTGGTTAAACTAAGATATACTTAACTTATACGAAAGAAGGGAATAGATATGACTTCAACACCTAGACAATATGGGTCCGTTTTCATGAACAGATGTTTCTATTTTAATGCAAAGTTTGCAAATATAAGACATGGTCCACTTGATGTTATGGATTCACAGACAGCACAAGAGTTGAAGTCATTAAATAGGAATATTTGCTAAGAAGGCAACAACCGTGCAGGCTGCAATGCCCAGCCGCAGATTCCTCATGAAAAGTTGCATATGTTGAATTTCAGCCTGCTGAATGCAGCCGGTTAGGTGAAGATGGAGAACGCACAAACATCCACTCGCAAATTTTCTCAGATATATATGACATGTAGGAGATGCATGCATATTAATATGTATTTGCATTACGGATGAGATTCGTGTGTTAATGTTTGTGTTTGAGAACACTTCTGTCATTGTTTATAAGACAAGCTTAGTAATAATTCGATATGCCTTTGGGAGGTTTTTAATATGTTAACCTTTGCCTGTCTTGATAATTGCTGAATGTGGGAAATTTTTATTTTACGTATTTTTTTTATCTTATGTTTTAATATCATCGGTTTTCATATTTATATATCTGCTTGATGTTATGCAGGTTTCGTGAACTTAACATACATGCTTACATGAATACGTGTGGCTATTTTACTAATCCTCAAGTTAATTAAGCGTTTGCATATCTTGCTTACACTGTGCTTGGCTTCTGTTTACAAGTTGCTTCTCTAATCAGTCTGTTTAATATGATAAGCTTTTTTAGTTTACAAGAAATGAGGTGCATCCCAGGTTGGAGCTGTACAAAGCAAATATTCATTGAGGCAGTAGGTAACCGAAGCACTGCAGGGAACGGTTTCATGTTTGATGTTGTTTCACTTTACATGGATTCAGGCTTGTCTCGAAGCTGTTCCTGTAAACAAATATTATCAAAACACTTATTGTTTTTTTATCCATTGCTGCTAAAGGGAAAATAAATTAACAGAAATCCAGGGTTGATGATACTTAGGCTTAAGAATTTTTGGATGTCAGTAATATGTTGATTTTTGGAAACGTTCACGCATATATTTTTTATTTATCCATTGGTTTTGAATGCATACTATTTTAAGGTAGTATTTAACTCAGTGGTATTTTGCCTAGCGTAATGATTGGTGAATGTCATCCTGTGAGTCAGTCGCTAGGGTGATGGTCTTAACTTTTTATAACCATCCCTAAAAAAGAAATTAATTAATATATTGAACGAAGGCACTGTTTTCTAAGGGACTGCTTTCCATAATATATTTGCAGCAGAAACTAGGAACGAATAAATATTCCGCTGCACCAGCACAGCGGGCAAACAGGTCTTCATATCTCAGAAGAATATTTGACAAAACAGAATAATTAATCAAAACAAGATTTACAAGCTAATTACGCTTTGCCAGACAGAGTCCTTAAATAGAAAAGTAAGCAACTAATAGGGGATAATTGTGGCAGTGTTTGCGCTCTTAAACTGGTGATTCTATTTGAACAAGACACTCGGAAATGGCATGAACCCCATAAGTGCATGTTATTATTCGCTGAGATCATCTTATTTTACGTGTTGCGGCGCCGTCGTGTCAAGCAAAATGGCCGCTTTGCTAATTTCGAATGCATAGTTTGGCGATGCTTGGCAACACCATGTAAGTCAAGAGTAAACGCCTTAACTAAAAGCATTTGGCAATGCACTATATTGCCAAAAATTAGCGGGAGGTGTCTTGCACACTATGTCAAAGTACCATTTCGATCAAATAATTAGTTTGAAAGATATTTGAGAAAAGCGGTGACTCGCAGTCCCTGAAATGGATAGTAGGAAGTTTACATTTCACATTTAGAAAGTGATAGATGGTGCGAACTTATTCCGTTCTTGTTAATATGGAATCTGATATTTGCATGCGAAGCATATTCATCGTGCGAAGGGTAAAAAAACAAGGGGGAGGAGAGAGATAGGTGCAGTTTTGTGGTACGAAGACTCACATGTGTGAGAAGACGGTCCGGAATCTGGGGTGGTTTGCCATGTAGAAAATCGCAGCAGATAGATTAATCAGGAATGTGGATGATTCGGAAGCCTTGGCTGGAAGAGAAGGGAGAGCCACAAAATGAATAGTGTTGGAGGTTACTCAGTTTTAAATAGACTAAAATAACATGAAGTAATAGATTTAAGGCCAAAATCTCTTAATCAATCAATCAGTCAGTAAAGTAAGAGATTCCTGGGATTGCAAGTATATGCGTCAGTGGTCGATGAGGTCAGGTTTAAAAATAGGTGGAAGGAGAAGCTGTGGAGATGTGCGTCATAAAGATATTTGTACGGTCCGCTTTTCCGCTAATTAGAGCTCAGTTTTGAGTTTACCCAAGTTTTGAGAAAAACTAATGAAGTTAGTTCTTCCTGTAAGGTAGGGAGATAATGGAGTTGGGTAAATGCATGCAACTTCATGTCTTAATTAAAGCAGTGCGGTTAATTTCAAGAGTCACCCTTACTAAGCGAAATCACAGGCGAGGTAACGTGCCAGGTTATACATACACATACACGCACACACAATAATATATATATATGTGTGTATGTATATATACATACATACACATATATATATATGTATATGTATCTATATATATATATAAATGTATAATACATATACATATATATGTACTCGAATTGATGTTTCATGTGATACGTAGGTCTCAATTTTTGTTTTTGTTTTCATTACGAAGTCTTTCAGTCATGTATAAATCAAGTATGCAATCTACAAGGAATTCCAATGTTCTTTAATGTATCATCAGCTCTTCAAACTACAGAATGGAACTTCCGCTTAGAAAATATACCTAATCACTCGCTCGCACCCAATAATCTATTCCCTGAAGCCAAGATCTCTCTCCCCCCTTACGGTAGTCAGCAAGCAAAACCAATGTAGATGTGTTGAAGCATTTGAATTAGGAAAAGTAAGACGAAAACAAAATTATAACTGTAGAGTATAGAATTCCAAGCAATTGATCAAATGATTAAGAAATATGGCTAAAAGAAATATAGATGCAGCAATTAGGATCTTCGGTGAACAATTTGTGCCATCAACAAGACTGGGAGTATTTCCCGTCATTCCCTCCAAGCAATTGGTGTGAAGTATAAACCTTACGCCACACAAAACCAGGACTGTGGCTGCATTCTCGAGTTACTGTTTGGGAATGTTTGTCTGTTTGCTCTCCCTTTCTTGCTCGTCTAATCACGGAAAGGAAAAGAAAATTGGAGTAATTAAGAACTTGGTCCGCAGTTGTTTTGTGATTCGAAATAAACGCAGGAGGGGATGCATTTGGGAAACATTCCGTATATGAGCTATACCGCGGTATATGAGAGACTCCATAGCAAGTTTTTCAGTATATATATGTGCATATATATATATATATATATATATATATATATATATATATATATATATATATATATATATATATATATATATATATATATATATAATGTATGTGGGGTCCTATGTACGAATGTAAGGTTGTCTTAACTATTGTTCTGGTGTATGCAAGTCTTTTGATAATGATAGCAATATTTTACCACAGGTTTACAGTTGGTCAGGGAGTCCCTATCAAGTCTGCTATGATGATGTTTTGCATGTTTTATAACAGAGCATTGTGAATGCTTATAATTTTTTACTGAGAACAAATCTCGCAAAAACGAAAGTGAACTTGATGAACAAGTCACGTTTTGCTATGATAGATCAGCTTGTATGATGAAATTCTCCATTGTTTATAATGAAGTTAGTTTTGTCATCTAACCCCGTTTATTTTATGTTTGTTGACCAGTGGTGTCGCAAAGAACTGGAAGCATATTTATATTTTTATGTAGAATATTATGTGACTGGGACGATGTTAATCTTTCATTAATTTCTTTGCTTCCCAGTTCATGTAGTTTCGACCCTCCACCCTCATGCCCTTTGTCAGTGTATATCAAATCAATCACGGCCCTGATCGGTTAATTCGTGTCAAGCACATTGAAAGAGTGCACTAAGTAAGGTTAAGCCCGATGCCTGTCTTGGTGATTTATGTTTGGAAATAGAGGTCAAATGCGATTGAAGTCCATCAGAATGTATCATAGAAATGTGAAATGTTCGTTTCCAAAACATCAGTGACTTCATATTATAGTTGCCTTTTCAAGTAGATTGTATTTGGTGTTCGCTGTATTCTTTTGAGATTATTATGTTTACTAGAAACGTTAGTTTTATGTAGTTTTTATCTGATGTTAAAGAATGTTACTTAATATAAGTCAGTGTTAATTTGGATGTCTTCTTATGATGATTCAGTTGCTCTGGCATCTTTTTTTTTAATCTTAACTTTAGTTGGTCTGACGTCTAAGGGCAATTCTTACACGAAGAAATAGTTGAAAAATTTGCCTTGTAAGAGAGTTTCATAATATTTTACTAAATTTTCTCATTAATTTCGCACGTAAAATATAGATAATTGGAAAAGTAAAAACTACGTGTAGTTCTACCAAATTCTAGACAAATTGCTTGACTAACATTAGATATCTTTTGGAGTTGTTGATTTTTATGAAAACAAATTCTAACATTGATGAAATGTATACCTTCCATTGGCCAAGGAAAACAGAAGGGATGAGGGGAGCTAAAGAGAGCGAAGGGGATAAGCGGAAATGAAGCGAGAGAGAGTAATAAAGTGTATTATGTCAACATAAAGTAGGGGGCAAATTCTTTGATCAATCAGAAGTTCTGGTTCTTTGTACGACCAATCTCCATTTTTTTTTTCAAAGTTAACATCACTTCAGTGAATAATCATTTAGTGTTTTAGCTATTATGGTAAATCAATATGGATTAGCTATATTTTTCGTCTCTGGTTCTTTCTGTTCTAGTAGAGGAGGTTTACTCAGTTATTTTAAACCCACGTTTTTAGGAAACGTCTCGCTCTTATCTAATGACATTAGGCTTTCCTTGTTGTGGTTCTTTATCTCGCTGGTTATATCTCGGAGTTGGTAGGTAATTAGACTGCCAACAGCAGTCTTTCACTGGTAGGACGTGGAAGACGTGTCCTCTTTTTTTCCCCTTGGTTGCTGGGCACTTTCCTCCGCAGCAACCCCTCATTTGCTGTCTTTTCCCCAATACTAAGGAAGTAGCTGATTGGTGAGCTGATATTCTTCACGTCCGTTCTTGATTAATAAAGGAGATTGAATGTTGTGTAATTTATCAACGATAAATTATATATACTGTATATATGTATGTATGTGTATTATACATACATACATATATATATATATTATATATATCTGTGTGTATTATATATATATACATACATATATATATATATATATATATATATATATATATATTATATATGTATATAACTGCTTCTAATAATTAAGTTTATCGTGCTATATGATTCCATGAGGTCATTTCTGCGTATTTGGTTTTAAGAGTGGTTTTTGTCATTAAGTGTGACAATCGTGATATTATTTCACAATCATCCGCATCCTGGGGCAGCCAGGATATGAATTAGCTTTTGTACTTACCACTGGACAATAAAATATTCAAGATATGCATATATTTTATTTATCAGAGGACGTACTTTTGAGTATGATTTAAAATAGTTCTGAACATCTTACGTAAGATGATGTTAAAGTCAGGTTTCACGGGAGATGTTTAAATACTAAGTTTGTTTACGTTCAGATTAACCACTTTTATATTCACCGCGCTATAAACATGAGATTTTAAAGAAAAGGTAGGATGCCAAAGTTAGGGTTGTCGGGACATCTCAAAATCAAGCTTATTGCGTCAAGATCTTAAGGTTGAAACTGAAACAAGACAGCTTATGAATCCTGTCTCGAGCCTATCTCGAGTCGATGATTTTATTCCAACAGTAGCAGTTACAAATAACTCGTGGATGATTAAGATAATAATATGCAGCCCATTCTTTCATCCTTGGAAATGAGATGAGATCAATCAAACTTCCAGCTAAAGGTTCAGAATACAGAAGGCATATAACATCCCGGCTTCAAAGGCCATCTTGTTCAATCACTTTGTTTACCGAACGTCGCCGTCAGACAGAGACGGTCGGAGACAAAGGGGGAACGCCAAGTAAACTGTATAGATTTTGCGGGGTTCGCCTTTACAGGCTAATGAAGTTTCCAATAACGAACCAGGTGCGTAATCCAGGATCATTTAGGGCTTTGGCTAGCAGCTGCTCATTAATGGTAATGATGATAAGCGATCGAGTGCGGTTAGGGTTGTGTAGTTTTGCCGAAGCCTGGCTGGACAGAGATGACCAAAAAAAAAAAATGTATGTATACTTTTTTTATCGACTGTACTACCTCAAGTAGTTCACGGTTTATTTATGCGTAGTGACATAGTAATTTTCATAGTTAAATGATCACGCACAGCATTTTCTTGTAAATGTTTCTTCATCTTTATGGTAGTCTTTGTGTGTAAGTGGCTTGGTCAAGTAACATGAATGAAACTGCCTGATTATCCATATCCTTTCCGAATCTGTATTCCATGATCGAAATGTTCTTTTAACACGGGTTACCCATATCACGCAGGGGTTACGATATCACCTGACAAACTTTTGTTCGTTTTTCAGCAGTCCTCTGTAATACAGATCGATATAAATTATATTATCCACATTAATCTTTTACTCAATTGGAAGTCCAGGAATTAAATGCTGTTCACAGTAAGGCTCACAAAAGGTACTGAACTCGTGCATTTCTTGGTCTAGGTTCATGTAAGGTATATAAAAAATCCGACATTTGTTCTTGTGCCCTATGCAAATGAAATTTGCCCATTATTATTTCTATTCATCACCGCGCGATTTATTTGATTTGTGTCTTCAAGGCTTTAATATCAAAATGTTGCGAATACAATAGACACAAGGTCTAGATTCGCACTACAGCATATGTAATGCAGCTTGTGTTTCTTTAATGTGTAACGGCGCTAATCTACGGATAATAAACTCCCTTTTAAGACTTGCCGTTGTCCAGCAAAGTGTCGGCATCTTGTATTACAGACCCTTTTATAATCTTATCGGAGCTCTGGAACGGTGCGTAACGCCCTGACAGTCGGGACTTGCTGCTTTGACCTTGTCTAACATTTTTCATCAGTTTTTTTCGTATGATTGCACTACTGAAGTTATAAATCACTAATTCAAAAAACCTATGGGACATAGTCGCTGTGGACATAATAATTCCTGGATCAAAAATTGTCACCAATAAAGCTACATTGCTAAAACATCTTGAACCTGTGTTAGTCAGTCTGTTGACAGGGTATTAGCAAGTCCTTAAGGACTGCTGTCAGAAAGTGTTTGGTGTCGATTGCAGTTACATAGCTACTGACATTCTTTAATATTTTACAGTTGTATAAAAATTAAATTCGGTTTTAGTGGCTTTTAACAGTTTATAAGCACTAGTTTTCTTTACAAAAAAAAAACTAATCTACTTCATGCATTGTGTATGCTTGATGGTCGCAGGGTTAGTTGTCTCGAAACTGTTCGCGAATGTTGCTCGAATCTTAGAATCTGTTTTTCTGTTGTAGATAGAATCTGTTTTTCTGTTGTAGATTTTCTGTGTGTATGTAAGCCGACTTCATATTTCCTTTTGTGTGGTTTAGCTGGAAAAAGCTTTTCCTTTGGATGAATGGCCCGCCTGGAAAAACGTGGCATGGTATAATTCTCCAGATGTGTTGTGTATTTCGTGATTCTGTTTCAGGTTTTCATTGATGATCCTTAGCCTTTGCTGTTGAATTAAACTGGCTAAACGTGTTTGAGAAAATTAGCCAATAGGAGTAAAGGTGGCAGAACTGTTGGGCCTTTACTGTCTGTTGTGAATAAAGAAAAGGTTGGTTCGTAAAAAAAAATAAATAAATAAATAAATAAGCAGAAGGAACACACTAAGACATAATGATGAAGACAATCCGGTAGCAGCCTCCAAGAGAAAGAAAAAATCTCTTTGTAAAGCCGAGATGATGTCTCAATAAATCCAGAAAATGGCGGGAAACGAGAATTGGAATCTGTCCCGTAATGGATCGTATTATCGTATCGTCATCAGTGTGAAGGACACGCAACGTTTAAGCTGGAGATGGGTGGTGTGAGTGTGTGTGTGTGTGTGTGTGTGAGTGGGAGGGTTGGGCGTTGGGGGTTGCGAAGGGAAAAAAATCAGTAGTCTGCCACCATGCGTCCCGTTCTTAAAATACCACAGCTGAGTTCTCAGCATTCTTTGAGAGAAATCGAGATGGCGTCGTTGGTAGTGATGGTGGCGGTTGTATACGGGGAGGATGGGAAGGAGTAAGGTCACGCTCGAGGCCGGCGTAAAAGCTCCGTATGAACCCAAGCCACAACGAAAGAGGGGGTTGTGTCGGAGGGGGATGGATGGTGAGACTGGGGGAGGGGAGGGGTGGGGAGGGGGGAGTCACCACCTCCATCGTGGGTCGATTCTGATAGAGCCTCTTTAAACCAACGCCGCTGGGTCGTTGGTCTTCACAAAAAAGAACCAACACACACACACGTTCCCTGCATCCCGGACAGAGTAGCTTCCGGAGTTCGCAGGGGAGATACGGTAAGAGGGAGTGGGATAGGGAATGCAATGGGCCAGTTAGAGAGAGAGGGGAGAGAGAGAGAGAGAGAGAGAGAGAGAGAGAGAGTGGGTTGCACGGGAAGAGGGCTTTAGGTGAATGTATTCTCAGAAGAAAACAGAATTTCCAAGAAGTTGAAGACGGACAGTAGACTGAAGATGAGAATTTCTCTACTTCGACTCTTTCTTGTGCTTGTGAGCTCACGTCTCCCCACTATATCGTTGCGCTCCTTCTTGAGTCTCATTCTCTCGACAAGAAAACTTTCAGGAGACGTAGTTGAAATTTTTCCTATGTGGAATAATATAAATGCTTACTGCATTATTCAGGAATAATTTGTTTAAACTTTGCAAATAAATGAATTGTTTGTTCCCACTGGTTGACGGTGGTAGTTGATCTGTGGAGATATGTGTTTATATATTTTGAAAACATCTGTAAGGAACATTTGAACAGTGTTTTTTTTTTTCTTGTATCTGAAAATAGGACTATTTAGATTTTGTTGATGGTTGTGCTTCATTTCGCAGGAGAAGCGTGATAAGGAGTCCTAATTGTTATCAATCTGCTTTCCGTCTGTCTCGTCAACAGAACCGAAATAGAGGGAAGCGAGCAAATGCAAATTCAGTATCTCTCAGTAAAGAAGAATTCATAACAAAAGATTTACCAACCTGTCAGATGTTTTCTGTCTAATTCGAATAGTGAGCTGCTTGATAGCTACCGTATGAGGAAAATTTTCGTTTAAGATAGTCTCAGCCTCGCTGAATAGGCATAAAGCTTCAGCAAACACTTCTAATCAATTTGAATGCGTTTGGCAGTACTTCATTAGAAAGAGAATGGATGCTTGCTACATATCCAAGCAATCCGAAGATTGCGGAAAGAGTAGATGGTATGTCAACACTTATTTGCCACTGATTACGTTGAGGGTATTTGGAGTTGATTTTGTAAACACTTCTCGGTGATTGGGCGCATTTCCGCTAATTATTACCTATGAGAATAATTAATGCTAATTCGTAGAAATGGACTGGGGTGCCTGGTTTGAATTTTCAAGAAATGTTTAATTCTGGTGTTGCTGACAGGCCACAGCTAGTTGTGTTAATGTTTTTTTTTTTAACCAGCTTCTGTATGAAGAGAAAGTTTTTGTTTATACTCTTAATGTCGATTTTCATGTCTTAAAGTGTTTTCTACGTATTTAGTGGCTCGTTTTCTGAACGAGATCAGCTATTTATATGTTTACTGCCATTACTTATCTTTAAAGGGGACCATTTCCAGTGAAGTCATTGATATGACTCTCAAAGCTGTGACCTTTAAATTGCCCGTAACACTTCCAATAGTGGTTGTTCAGGAGAAAAAAAAAACCACGGGATTCTGTAAAGTAATAAACATCATCGTGTTCTAATATCTGACAGAATATGAAAAATTTATGTTATATTCCGGGAAACCGGTCTCCTTTTCTTGTTTGTTTAAGATGCACCAAAAGAGGCTTATAGAAGGGTCCCCCACCTTCGGGCGTAAACCTCTGGAGAAATCAGTTAACCTGATGGCGGGGATCTGGCCAAGAGGGATTAATAATGGGAAGATCTAGCATAACCCCGTTCTCTCTCTAATTCTGTAGGCTGTCATTTACCACCCCAGTCTCCTGTTGAATACTCGGAACGGAAAATCGTTTACGAGAAGACCAGTCAAAACTTTGTTGTTATTTGAAGCCATCTAAATTTCTTAGGGGGGGACGAGGGATTGGCCTTTATGAACTGCATGGATTTAAACTTGTTTACGCTTTATATTTTAGTTTTTCGTCATTGCATGCGTACATTCACGCACTTATTTTGAATAATATGAAATGTGCTATAAGAACCGGTTTAAAGTAATCAGAATGGTTAATATTTTATCGTTCACTTTTATCATCAATAAATGCTCTTCGTGAACATTACATGACTGTAATTTTTCAGTTTTGTATCAGGTGCTTTTGCGCATAAAGCTGTTGAGATCCAGCATTAATTGTACAGCAATTGAAATTCAATTAATATGCTAGATACAATTGGGAATTCAAATTCTTTTTTTTTTCTTTGCCTTCTAAATAATAAAATTAGAATTCTCAAATCATGTTATAAAATTCCGTACTCTCTCATGAATATCTGGGTTGATTTTTATCATTAACGTCTGTTGGTAAATAATTAACACGTGGTTATTTATTTACCACTAAACCAATATTTGCACTTCATTAACGTTAAGATAAAAACGATTAAGCAGTACAGAATGTTTCCTCAAAAAATCTGGCTGTATAAAATACTATATTTTATATGATCTTTTAAATGTTTATACCACATTCTTGTTGAAAACGGTCCTACGACTTACTGGATAAAATTAAAAAAAAGGATTATCTTTTTTATTTTTACCTAATCGTAGTAGCCATCTTAAATGAAAGTGCTCTCATTTACTTAGGAAAAGCACTGCTGACATCTAAACTGGACTACCGCAGCTTCGGACGACAGAAAGTACAAGATTAAACTCTAACCATAATGTTTGGAGATTTTGGTATGTTCAGTCTGAATGACGCATTTACTTCTTGAATCGAGATTTATTTCTATTAGTAGGCTAAACGCCTTATTTCATTCTTGTTTTAATCTTTTCCGCATGTAAAGGTTATCTCTAGTTCACCTTAAGGTATTTGAGATTACTGTCTTTTTCTGCTCTTGTTTATTGAATTGCTAATATAAATTATGATCATTGTCTCAAACTTCTCGTGGGGCTAAAATAATTGTAATTAACCGATGTGAATTGTTCAACTGAGCTCTGCTGACGTATACTCCTTGATGAAGTGCTGTTTTTTTAATGCCTTCGAAGCCTGAATGTAGAACAAACTTAATGTTTTTTTTAGACTGACATAATTAAATTATTAATAGATGCTAATTTTATCATATCGAGTACAACACGTATGTTCAGGAACTTTGTCCGATTTTATACTAACAATCCTAACTGACACTTACGTATTACATTAATAAATTCAGTCTTCCTTGCAATTATAGTTAAACCTCTCTGTATACATACATTTTATATTTGTATATATATATATATATATACACACAAATATAAAATGTATGTATACAGAGAGAGAGAGAGAGCTATATATCATCCTTTTTCCGAAATATCTGGAGAATGGGTGTGGCTATAATATTGCATACTACTATTTATGTGTAAACTTTGTGAGTATATATTGTGACAAACATTATGCGTGCATGAATGTAGATGATCTCTTCGATTTTGGGTTCTGTTGTTTTTAAAAGCAATAGCTGAGAATCACTTGTCCTTCTCAATGGCAAGGCTACAGAAACAGAGAGAGAGAGAGAGAGAAAGAGATATTCTCTTAGTTATCGTATTTAACAACGGTATTCTACATTTTAAACAAGCAGGTTACCCCCCTGGCAGATGACATATCAAGATCTGTAACAGAATTATCGTAGTTAACGCGTCAAGTTCTTTTGAATTTTCGATTTGCAGTTTCCTTTTTAAGAAACAAAGAACAAACATGGCGACTCTTCTGTAGAAATTAGTTTGATTTCGTGCATAAGAAAAGCCGCTAAATCTGAACAGCATCACAGCTGAGCTGGCTCAGGCATAATAGACTCTGAGAAAGCATCGTAAGAAGTGCATCGCTTCATGAAGTAAACCCCGCAAGTGGCGAAAATGAAAGCGCGGAACATCTCGCCAAAATTCAGACATACAACTTTGTATGTGTGAGGTTAAGCCCAGAGATTTATTTGCGAGTTGTGTTAAGCCGAGAGAAAAAAACAAAAAACAAAAAAACTTGTTTGATGGAAGAGAAATTTTCGGGGTGCTTCAACCGCGCAGATTTTTCTCGGTGAGATATGAATGTTTGTTTTGAAATTGTGTAGGACGTACTCACCTGCGAGGGTGTTCAAAAATTCATTTCAAAAAGAAGTTCGCTTGTTCGAATTTCGTAGTTATACATTTGTATTTGTGTGTGCGTGATTTTTAAACAACAAAGTAGACGCTTTTTGTTCCTGTCGAGAGGTGAAATAGTAATAAGAATTTGATTCCATTAGTACACCGACCTTAATAAAGTATGATGAACTGTGATTCCTGGGAAATGCCTAGGACTGCAGAACGTTACAGATATCCAGAGCTTGAATGAGGCTGACCTCGTTTTAAATAAAATTACGCAGAACGTGTTCCTCGATGACAACGAACTCGAGAAGATTTCATAATTGTTTATGGAGAGACAGAACAGAGAGGGACAGAGAGCAAATGCTGCACATCATAAATGTCTCCTTAATTAGAGGTCTTTGTACTTTTGCGACCTCTTTTGGCCACTTTTATTTTATGAAACCTTCCCCGAATAACTCTTTTGGGCTGTAGCGTGTAGGTGTAGACAAGTTATTCTGTGCTTTGCTTACAAATGCTTTCAAACATGTTACTATAGGCATGCAAAAATTGCAGAAAGGCGGGCGACCCTTTTCACATAGGTTGTAGTTGGGATACACCTGTTTTAACAGTACAGAAAATTAACAGTTTCAGGGAAATTTAAGGTGTTATATGAAAATGAAGAATTATATGCATTCATTCTTCAAGAGCAGTTAACGGGAACGAGTGTATTATGTGGGTTTGTTTGTGTGTGTAGATCAAAGTAAAATCACTAATCACTGCGCTGTTCACTTTGTTTTACTTGCTGAAGGAAGTTTTTTTTAATAAAATTCATCATGTCCTTCGTTATGAAAATTTCCGATTGTTAATGTAATCACCTCCCTAAAGAATTGATTTGTTTCAGATTCCTGAGTTATTCTCCATTTCGTTACTTTGGTCTACAGCAGCCTTCGCTGTTTCTGATTTTCAGTATCGCTCTCATAGTTCAGGTGTTTCTATATATAACAGGGTTGCTACAAAGTCTTCCTTATTCACTAGAATAATTTTCCCTTCGTTGCAAGAAGGCCTCTCCATGAGGTGTTATTTAGGCAACTATAAGTCGGCCACAGTATCCCATACGTAATGTTGATTAATGATCAAAGATAGAATATGGGCAAAATGAATTGACACAGATGTTTACAAGTTTAATTATATTGCTGCCAATATATGGGGGCTTTTAAGTAAATTCGGTGCTAGACTCAGAGGTAATAATGAGTTTCTAAAAGAAATAACGCAAACATTAGTAAAGATTAAAGTAAACCTAATGCTATTTTTCCAGCGTACGAAAACCTAGACAGTCAACTTGTTGGACTAGCATAAGAGATTTTTCAAAGAAGACTAAAAAAATGGTACTGTCATTATGTCTTAATGTTTAAATATTCACGGACAACGAGATTTATAAGGAAAAAAATTGGTAACCAAGCATATGATTATAGAGTAACTGAGGCAAGATTGAGAAAATACTGAATGGAGGCAGAGTGTGTGATAAAGCATGGTGAAAAGTATTAATTAATATGTTAGTTTCGGCGAACGTCTTCTGTAGAAGCTTCATCGGTTATGAATTTTGATGTATAGTCTCTCATTGAAATGCATATCTATTACAACACTAATGCCATTAGGACTAGTATTACAGATATTAGTCTGGACAGAATATACAATATGTTGAGGATCCACACAATCACGCTTATTGTCCTGTGGATAGGACGCTCTTATCTGCGAAAGGTCCCGGGTTCGATTCCCCTGGAGAGAACGCAGTTTCCCCCCCATCATCTCGATACTCATAGAGAAAAGAGCATTTCGTGTTTGCAAGATCAGTAGTAAGCGCAATCAGACACCAACGATGTATATATATATATATATATATATATATATATATATCATATATATATATATATATATATATATATATATATATATATATATATATATATATATAATGTCACCATCAACATTAAGTCATGTCCTCTAACGGCAGGAGATAGTTCCATAGAAGAACTATATAATGGGAACAGCTACAGTTATAATTTAATTGTTTAATTGTTGATTCATGGATGAGCATCCTGTGCATAAAACTCAGAGAGTAAGACACTACTCGCACGGACCAAGAACGCTTTCCGATAGATCTTGAACCATCCTGCATGCACTGCGCCATTCACCACTGTTTTGCAAACACTATTAAGTGGAGAACCCTCGTTTTCATGCTGTCTGTCTTTCATTCTTTCCACATGCCCAAGCCATCTAAGAAGGCTTTGCTCCATCGTTTCACCAAATTTCTCATCCTTCTGTCATTCTTTTACCAGATATGCTACAATGATAATTCATATTACCAGCTTCAATCTGTATTTCTCAACGAAATTTGACATCCAATCATCACTTGCATGAAGGAAAGTTGTCTCAAGAATTTCAACAGTTTTTATATACGTTCCCATCATGACATCTGCGGACACTCCAAGTCTTTCCATAGTCTCTTGCACACCCGCCCCGCCCCGATACTCACTTGTGATTCACTTAATCTGGCATCACCTCTTAGTTTCTTATACTTCACAACCTTACATGTGCTCAACTTTTACTCTCAACTTTCTCCCCTTCTCCTCTTTGAACATCTCCCAACATTTTTCCTAGTTTCTACCGGGTCTTTTCGCTATCCTCAGTTAATATTATATAATTTTCATTCACCAGCCATTCCACACTCCATTCACGATCAATGTTTTTATCCCATTTTCTTTTGGATTGATGTCCAATTTCCTTGCTGTCTTCTACCATCAATCCATCCACATAGATATTAAATCCATAGACACGTAACAACCTTTTCTCAGACCCACTTGCACACTGCACCAATCACTCTCCCACCCTCATGGTGTAACACAGGTTTTGATTCCAACATAAAATCTCTTAATTGGTTTCAATTAATTGCCTTCTATACCATACATCTTCGACCCCTTCCCCGTTTCCTTTCAATCAATTCTATCAGAAGTTTCTTATGGAATCACGTATGCCCTAACAGTGGTAAACTGTTAGCGTAGATGAAATGATGGAGCAGACTGTGTTTCAGATAGGTTGAACGTGATGAAAATGAAGGACAGTAGATGGTGAAAGGGTATATAATACAGGGATGTTGTTTAGAAGGAGGAGAGGAAGGCCTAAAAAAGTTTTCAAAAGATAGGGATGGAATAAGTATGGGAAAAGATGTTCCTTAATGTAAGGGGAGTAATAGTGCATGCAAGATAGAGGGGAGTGGCTCAGTTTATGTGAGGGTTCAGACTCACTGCTGATGAGCAGACTTTTTGCATGTATGAAGTGGCTACTGTTGTGGGAAGTTTTCTTCATAATGGATATATATTCTTTATTCAGCAGTTAAAGGAATACTGCTTCTGTTTCTCAGGAACCATCTCAAGGAGGCACCTTTTTTATGTAATATATATTTTGGTGTGTAACGGTACAACACAAAGCATCCATCCCTCTGACAGTATCCGTGTAAAGTTAGATTTCAAGCAAGCTGGAGTACTAATTTTGGTGTCATTTGAATGCTGAATAGTTTTAATTTATTGTAGGATAATTGAAAATAGGAAGAGGTTCAAAATGACGAATTGAGGCAGGCTAAGAACGAAAAATTCAACTCATTATGTAGTGAACACACAATTAGGTTGGACCTTGCAAAACTATAATTTCTATTGATTCCAAGTGATTTATAGTTTAATTGCTATAGATGCTAGCAATTGCGCATTAAAATGTAAACAAATTTTAAACGATAAGCTTAGAGAACTTGCTTTCCGATATATTTCTTTGACATATTAAAGTCAGTGTTAATGCTAGATGTCATTTTAAAGTCGAACATGTGTAATATATCTCACTGTCTTGAAAATCGAAATCAAAATAAACGGTAAAAATGACGAGAAGTTAGCAGAAAACATTTACTTACCTCGCTGAAAAGTATTCTCAATGAGTAACTTCTCATTTTAATGATACAGTATGTAGTTTATTGTTATATATTTCTGCCATTGCACAGTAAAGCAAAAAACCATATTGTTTTTTTTAAGTAAAGGTACACTATATGTACAAAGAATTTAATTTATACCGGTAAAAATTTTCATTTAATGCAAGTAGCCAAGACAAAGGATCATTTTTATCTTTAATTAACTGTACACCTAATTTAATTAACGTTCACTACCTTAAGGTTCAGGATGTATTGAAGTTTAATGAGTGATGTACATTGCGTTCTTGATATATTATGCAATTGCAAAATATATAAATTTGGCTCACATGTAGACACACGTATATACCATTATATATATATATATATATATATATATATATATATATATATATATATATATATATATATATATATATATATATAAATATAAATATATATATATATATATAAAGTAATAAAAGGAATTTATTTTACAAAAAGTTAAACTCATCCCCCACAAATAAGCTTCCGTTTGTGTCGTAAGTGTGCGTTGTATTGCAACTGTGCAGGTTACTATAATCAGCTTATGATTAAAATCCCTGTCACCACTACCTGTGTTGTATCTTCACTCTATAAAGTTGGGTGGCTCAACGACCGTGTCCCTCCCATCTACGTTCTAGTAACATCCTACTTTAGGGAGTTATTTTCAGCTTCGTTTATTGACTGATTTTGACATTTTCCTTTTCCGTTAAATTCCCTTAAAGTTGACGCATTACCGGTGAAAAATACATGCGACAAATTACTCTCCGTCTCTGTGCACACAAACACACACCCATTTATGTATATACTTACATATATATGTATGTATGTATGTATGTATATATAATATATATATATATATATATATATATATATATATATATATATATATATATATTATATATATATTATATATATATTATATATATATATATATATATATATATATATATATATATATATATATTATATATATATATATATATATATATATATATATATATATATATATATATATATATATATGTATATGTATAATGTATTGACATATACATGTGGGTATAATATAGAATTGCGTTTTAAGGGGGTGAAAGGCATGTTTTTTTATTTGTTGTTGACAATATTCTGGGGTAATAAAAAGAAAATAATCGCCGTTACCTAAAGTTTTGGCGGGCGCCTACAGAACAGAAGAGCGAAACGGAAGCGAATGGCGGAATCGGAATGACATAAAGAAGAAAGAGTTTGTGATAATAGTGACTTTAAGGTGTTCCCTCCAGGGGTTGTTGCCCCACCCCACACTCGCCCCCGCCCGCTGCTGCTGCTGCTGGCCGACACCCAACGCCTTAAAGAGGCCCGCCCATCCTTCACCTTAAAGCTCCCCCGCCCACGCACCACCTGCTCGAATGAGTCTCGACGCTGACTTCCTGGTCGAAGGAATCGGGAGCTTAAAACGATCGATTCTTTTAATCCCAAATAGACCTAAAAGGAGACGTTTTTGGGATTCCTCCGAAGCGATTGGTTCCTTCGCCTGCAAAGTGGATGCATTGTTTGGATGTGAGTGGAAGTGACAAGAGGCTGGATTATTGCAGCATCTTATGGAGCAGATTATAAGTAGGTTTTCACGGGTTATTTAATAATGCAGTGAAAGGAACTTTATTCAGAGGCCAAATGCGACACATTATCAGATTGAAGTAGGTGCTTTGGCTAAATACATTGACGGATAAGAGGGAAAGTTGATCGGCAAACAAACAATCCGCAGGGACCCCCTAAAGAGGGATGATGCTACGCAAGGAACTCTTAAAGGAGAAACATGACGCCTTCATTCCTCTCTTGGTCTTTCTCTCCTTCTCCTTCCATCCTTCTCTTGCGGCCCTTTTTGGACATAGCCCTCGGCTCTACTCTTTTGGTTGCCAACCAAAGTCAGCGCCATGAATAATGATCCTCTGCCTTTTCTTGTCGCAAAGTACCGCTTCACTTAATCTCTATATATGAAATTCTACGTCGTAGGATAACGTGATTGCACATCGGGCCTGGGTTAGAAACCCGTGTAAAAAGAATAAAAGAAATTATATTTACATCAAATATCTTAGACATTACTGCATATGAAACGAATGACCTAAGCGTTACTGATCATGTTTTACATTCTGACGAAAAGGGGAAAAATGACTACAAAAAAGAAACCTTACTTTGCGCTTCATGTTCTTGTCCATAAGTGCGACTTGTACTCTAAAAAGAATAGGCTCCGGATAAATGTGTCCTCCGGGAGTTCATCTGGATGTGTACATTCCTCCTGGCTTGCTCATCCGATCCCCATCCAATTCCTTTTAGGAAATTGCAAGTAGTCTATCCTTTCATCTATTCCCCGGGAGGAGAGTGGTGAAGCATTTCTTGTTTATTTCGGCAGGGGGGTGAGGGTGGCAATGTTGGCGGTGTTTATTATTATTATTATTATTATTATTATTATTATTATTATTATTATTATTATTAGCTTGCAGCCTAGCTTGGATGGAAAGCTATGTCCGATCAAGTTTTGGTTGACCGTAAGATTGACAGTAACACCAAGGAGAAGCTCCAGTGATTTCATTGCATTCACTTGTACTGTTTTACTGAGCCGAATTAATCATTGTTCTTCTCTGTCTCATGTGTTGACAACGGACGTTTCCTTCAAACGCTAGCTATAAATAGCGAATGTTTATCCTCATCATCATTGTTATAATTATATGTTGTCGTTGTAGTTGTTTCTGTCCTTGTTGTAACATGAGAAAGAAGTCATATGTGATAATGGTGGTGACTCGTATCAATTTGCGTGCCAGTGTGTCTGTTTTCCTTTATATTTTTAAGGTTTTCCCGGCTACTGCGTAATAGGAAATACATGAATTATGTAATCAGTTCATGTATGATAAGAATGAAAAGTCTATTAACATCATCATTTTTCTTCCTGTAGATTTTTAGCCGGATTTCCTTTTAATAGGAAGAAAATAAGACAACCTCCTGTTTAACGAACTGAATTTTAAAAGGCTTTTTTTCCTGCTATTTTTTTATTATTAACAAATCAGAGGTTCCTTTGTGTTTCCAGGCGCTTGAGAAATATGTTTGCGAATTGCTGCAAATCAACTTGGGGGGTACAGTATTGATTGATGTAATATGATAATTGTTGTTTTGAGTTTCTGAGAATCTGAATGAGTTTCGTAGAAATCTTGTGCAATAAGAATTGAAAATACTGTTCATTAGTAGTTATTGTTTTACTTTTACATGTGCATCATGATTGCCTTTGCTGTTAGAATCTATAAGAGAACCTCGCTCCTCGTGGAAATTTCTGTTGCTAGAAAGCTGAATTCGTTGCTGTCCTTTGCTTACGTTGTGATAGGATCAAAACATTGATAACATTGATCATTATTTTTATTTATTATATGACGAGACTGTAGCTTAAAATGTAGTTCATAAGATGTGACTTCTTTCAATCAGGAATTTTGCCTCTGTACTCCTCACACAGGATCGTTTGGCTGACTGATTCGAAGAAATAAATTGCCACAAGATTCTACGACAAAATTAAGCAGCATGTACAATTAAGCAGGATGCGTGTATTTATTTGTGGAAAGAAAAATATAGACAAATGACTAACAGATAAAGTAACGCAGACCAAGATAAAGGCAAAGAAATCAGACAAGTCTCCATATACAGTAGAGAGAGTCGGAGTGTTCATAGCGAACAGCTCTGTGCTGAGGGTGTACACAAAGTACAGCTTTGAATTGAGAATGCTTTTAAACGACCATCATCTGTGACGTTAGAAAAATCCTTTAGTCATTGCAGCTTTAAAGTTAATGCATCCATGTGTGTGATGCTGCCAGACAACATGACACTATCAGGACGCTGTTTGGATTTGGATTTCAACATCACAGTCCTTCTGCCACTTGTGACGTCTGTCCGAGGCAGGATTAGGTAGCGCTCTCTAGGGGTTTCATCTACAGTTGTAGTATTAGTAGTAGTAGTGATATTAGCAGCAGTTAAGTTGGCTCTCGTTGTTATTATTATTATTATTATTATTATTATTATTATTATTTCGGAAGAATCGTTAGTTCAATATTAGTACGAAATTATACTAATTGGCACCTTTGATGGCCGTGTTCCTCGTTTACAGCGCAAATCTATAAGTTTTCATCTTCATCGTTGGTCCCTCTCTAGTTATATTAAATGGCCACCCGATATTTGAAATTCTTTGTGTAAATTACCCATTGTATTAATTGTGCCGTGTACAATTATTTATGAGTACATCAGGGTACAATCTCTCTCTCTCTCTCTCTCTCTCTCATACATTTATGTATGTAAGTGTGTGCGTATGGATGTAGAGAGAGAGAGAGATGTATGATGTTTATGTACATATGCATGAATGTATGTAGTTCTGTCATTTTTCTTGTTATTAGGAAATGTTAATTTCATCAGCTGCCTACTTGTATCGCTGAAGAGTCGGAAACATGCTTTGCATGGACCCATGTATGATTCATAAAAATAATTTCATTAGAACAAGTGTTCCAACTTTCCCTATCTTTGGTGACTTCTAAGAGCAAAATTTTGATTCCCCTGTATAAAATTGTTAGGTAATATATTAGTTTTACTTGTTACTGTCACTACAAACGTTTGTGCTGTGGTTACTATTATCTGCCTGGTGGACTGGGAATTATTTAATGTGCTAAATTAGTGTTTTTCTTAACCCAGCCAATGTATATTCATTTGGATAATGACCACCCGCTATTTTATACTTCGCACGTATCCTAAACTTTATTACACATGGGCATATTTCTCTTTCAGTTTTGTATTTCTTCATACGGATACCGGGAGGAGATAGTGCTAATTGCTATTTATCCCAGTTGGAAAAGATTATAGCGGTGTTTGTTGTTTTAATGGTTGGTAAAGAATAATTCTCTTCAATAGGAAGCCAAATATTTCAAACTGATCCCAATTTCATCTCATGGCTGACGCACAACGAAACGATTTACTTGTTTTTGATTTTTGGCCTCCTTCACTTGTAGTCTCGTCTTTGGACTTTTTTTTTTTTTTGCTCTCTCTTTCCTGTTCTAAATGATGCATTTGTTTCTTTTTTCTCGATGACTTAGTAACTTCTTATCATTATTATGAAGTGTGTTAATGCGAGTGTCGTTGTAGCTGTGACTGTAGCGGCTGTTTCCATTGGAGTTTTCCTGTGACCATGGAGTACAAAAGGATCCTGGCGGCGGGGACGTGGTCCTTTTGGTCGGGTGAGGGGAAGGAGGGTCTGGAATGTGGAAGTGACGCAATATCATATGGGAACGACGCCTCTTTAGTCCAAGCCAGAGCCTAAGTGAGGCACACACGGCAGCCATTAAAGTGGTGCGATCCACACCAGCCTGCCAGCAGGATTCCCCTCACCCCTTGCCCTTCCACTGCTCCTCCCCCCTTTATGCGTACTGAAACGGGGTAGGGGGATGTAAGGAGAAAGAGGGGAGTGTGGCAAGGTCATTCCCGGAGGGTGTCATTTGCTCATCAAGCATGAGGGCAAGGTCGTTTAGGGTGCGCCTATGATGTAATTAGAGACGGTATGTCGCCATGGAGTGGGGTCATTAGGATGGGATATTGTACGCACAGGGATTTTGGCCTTTCGGGGGTATCAGCATATAACAAGGCAGTTTGCGGAACCGTTTAGCTTCGGGAACGCAAACAAATGTTCCCGCGAAGAGGACTTGTTTTGGTTCTTTGGGTTTTTAACTCAATTACTCAGAGGAACAGATGCATAAAAACAGTGTATTTTATGATCACAGCTGAATTTTATGAGAGCAGAATAATGATATCACTTAAGATATTTTGTCGCCATCCCACGCAATTTATTGTCATCGACGACCATTCCCATTACTGGCCTAGTGCTGAAAACTAGGGTAAATCTGCTGTAAGCTACTGTTTTGACTTCTGTCTTTTTCTCCTCACTTTCTTTGTTTGTCTGGAATAGCCCAAGGAGAATGGATCTAAATTAAATTAACCAAATAGCGATATTCTACGTTTATGCTCAGACTCACTAGTCTGAAGTCTTTTGAAATGAGTTACCCTAACTTAGATTTTTGCGAGAAAAAAAAAATGCGTAGCCAAAAGGTCATGCTGTGTGAGAACTCTTGCACGTCACTGCTATTGTAGGGAAAATATCTTAAGATTTGGTCATGTTTAGAAACTGATGTGAACGAGTAACCGATTTCCGTAGAATGTTAGCTCAAATGGCGTAACGCATTGTATGAGTTAATAATTTACAATATATTTTGCCTAGGTAATGTATGGTAAAACTTTTTTTTTTTGCAATTTCTTCACAACCAGTGCCTGAATTTACAAGAAATTTCCAAATAGAAGCCGAAGTTTTGACCACCCTAAAGAAATATGTGCACACGATGAATTGTGCGTAATGTACTGCAGCTGCATAAGGTTGTCAACGGCGTAACCAAAGGAAATTTGATGATGTTCCTAACTATTCGCATCGGTAGAGTTTAATCCTATGAGCCGGTGATATGTTCATGGCCTTATCAACACTACGGATGAATCTTATAGGTTTATTTCACTCAGAAAGTATAATGCTTAAAGCTGGAGAAGGGTTCTCTTTGCCATATTCTAGGGTCAGAATAAAACTTTGTATAAATAATAATAATAATAATAATAATAATAATAATAATAATAATAATAATAATAATAATAATAAGCACGGAAAAAAACACACGTTAAATATATCATGCCTCTTCATTACTTGCAAGGAGCAAACATAACACCTTCTAACGCTTTCTTCGACCATGTGAAGAAACCGTTTAGGTGTATGCGAATATATAAATACACATATATGACTGTGCGTATGTATGTATAGTAAAGGTACCAGACGTCTCTCTGTAGGTCAACATCCTGATCAAGTTTATGATATCAGTTTAATACGTTCTAACAGAATTGTGATCAAGTTTTATCGAGAAGTCACTGGGAATCTGACGTTCTTTGTACCAAAAGAATTGCAGAGAAATGACTGTGAAATATTTAAGAACAATTATTATTTTTTTTTATTTTATGCTTAATCAAAACCATTTTTTTCTTTTTCTCTCTCCCACGTAGTCTACGTTATCATATGCATTTTCGGGTTCTCTGTCCATTTGTGATCCTCCTGTTATTCTCTTTCCTGCGTAGTACTAGGAATTTGGGTTTTCTTGACTTGCTCTTTTGTTTCAGAAGAAAATATTTTATTCTGCCTTTTTATTCGTCTACCACATTCACTTGTTTTTCCTTCCCATAAGGTTGTTTCCTTCCTGCGTCTTTCGTCTCTATGAAATATATTTTCCTCTTGAGAATTTTCAGGTCCTCCGTATCTGTGACTCCTCTTGGCCATTTTCTCACTTTCTAAGGGATTTCCCACGCGTTCTCTCGCTTTTGCGCTTAAATCCAGGGCATTCTTTTCCTTTCGGGAGAATTTTCTTTTTCACCCTTGTTTATTTTACTCCGTCAGGTATGTTATGTTTTCCTTTCTTGAATTTGTTATCAAAGTTTATGGATCCTGTTCCATATTTCCATGTGGGTTTCAGAATTGCACTGTAGGGTTTCCTATATCAACTAAAGGTTGTTTTTTCCAAGAGTGGTTTGTATTGTATATCTTTCCTTGTTTTCTAGATATTTTCTTGTAATGAGAATTTTCCAAATCGTAAACGTGCTTGTTTTTCATACCTTGGACATCTATGCAAATTTTCCATACGGTATGCATTTTGTCTGGATTTCATGGAATTTTCTTGCCTTTCCTTGTTTGTGTTTTCGTGCATTTACACTCTTATTCTTACTTGTTTCCTTTGTGCAGATTTTGTGCATATTATCTTCATGTGTGTGAACTCCCCCCCCTTCAAACCTATTTTAAGTTCTTCCTAGCCATTTTATTTTTAAAGTGATATAGTTTCGCCTCCATTTTGGGAATGTTCAAATCTCACTTGTTCGTCTTTTTCTGCACGTTTCTATTTTTGCATCTATACTTCTGTAGATTCTGTGGTTATTTTTAACAATAGATCGTTTTATTACCATAACTATTTTTTTTCGTATTTACAGTCAATCCACAACGTTTCGTCTTGCACGGCCATTTTATTTTCCTTCTCATGCACTTTCTGGTCCTCTGCTCTGCATTTGATATTCAGAGGATTTTCTTATTGTTATCTTTGATTTAGTGATCCCCCAGCTAACTATGAAGTACCTTCCATTTCATATTGATTCTAGTCCTTCATGTGCACTATCTGAGTACCTGCAGTATTCCTTCGTGGTCTGATTTTTTTTTTTTTTCTGTCATCAGAAGGAACTATTTTTCCCTCTATTACAAAAATCCTTGTACTTTCCGTTTAGGTTTTCTGATTGCTTTCATTCAGATTTCTTTCCTTTTTTAGAATATTTATTTTTTCCTTTGGTTTTTGTGCAAAATAATATGAGTTTGCCATTTTTCTCTTGTCCTTTGTTATTCTTACGCCTTTATACTTCATTTGGGAGATCTGATCGTGTTGTGATTTTTTGCTTTTCATGCATAGCTTCAGGTCTCTTTGTGAATATGTTTAGTATGTTATTTGCAATTATTCCCTCATACACTCTTTTTGTTTTTTTAGGCTTTGTGGTATTTGCTGAGCATCTCATGTTGTTCGATTCTCCGACCGGCCAGTGAAGAATTAGAGGAATTTATTTCTGGTGATAGAAATTCATTTCTCGTTATAATGTGTTTGATTCCAAATAGCTGAGGTCCCGTTGCTAGGTAAACTAAATTGGTTCTTAGCCACGTAAAATAAATCTAATCCTTCGGGCCAGCCCTAGGAGAGCTGATAATCAGCTCAGTGGTCTGGTTAAACTAAGGTAAACTTAACTTTTCTCGTAGAATGAACTTTCTCCCGTTATATCCCTTTGTGGTTTGGTGTCTTTATTCTTCCTTGAGAAATTTTTTTTAGGTCCAATACGCATTAACGTTATTGAGAACTTTCTTGTCAAACTTGAACAAGTGCGCTCTTTAATCCTTTCTGGAGATTTTTTTTCCTGTGCAGCTTCTTTTCAAGTAAGATCATTTTCGTTAAGCGGATGGTTTTCCCACCATATAAATAATCCGTCTTTTATTTCTGAGAATTTTCTTTACTTTCATATGTGTCTGTTCTTACATTGTCATTTTTTTTTAATTTTGAAGACTTACTTCAGTTCCATTTCCTTCTGGGAAGTTTTGTGTTTCGCGTCGTGAACTTATTCCATCTTATGAACTTTTTCTTTCATGAGGCTTTGTCATTCTTCCTTGCACCGAGTCTCTCTCTCTCTCTCTCTCTCTCTCTCTCTCTCTCTCCTCTCTCTCTCTCTCTCTCTCATTTAAATTATCTTGATTTGCTTTTTCATGCCATTTCTGTCGCTGATGTCGTTTTTCTTGTTCATTTGTGTTTTCTTCGAACCCATTTTTTTTTATACTCGCGTGTATGTTCCAGCGCGTGCCTTGTTTTTTTTTTTCAGACTGAGAAATATCCTCATTCCCTGTGCATACCCTTTGCTAGTAAGTGCGTTCTCCTCTCTCTCTCTCTCTCTCTCTCTCTCTCTCTCTCTCTCTCTCTCTCTCTCTCTAATACACACAGGCACGCAATGCTTGTTCTTTTTTCCATACTTATCTGTGGTGGGGAATTATCCGGTCCGTTTGTGAGTTTCCTTCTTTTTGTTGCGAGTTCTTGTCCTTTGGGATTTAATCCATGATTAACATTTTCTCCTTTCATCTCTGAAGGCCTTTGATATTTTCGTGCAGTTCCTTTCCCATGAAGTGCCATTTTCTTTACTTTTTCTATCCTCCCTTCTTGCCTGTTCCCTTACTTGAAATGGATCCTCTAGTCCCCTGGTTCATTTCATGTTTGCTGGTAATCATGTATCCTGTCTTCCTCAGTAATTAAAATCAGTGTATGTTTTATTTCTTTGGAATGTGCTCGTTTTTTATTTAGCATATTTCGATCTGCATAAGTTAGGTTTCACTCTTAGTCTTTTCACTTCTTCCCTTCTTGGTAGAGTCCGCTTTCTTCCAGCTATTTCTTTGCTCTCTGTCTATATATTTCTTTGCTTTTACTGGTATCTGGAGGGTTGCTTCTCTCAGACCTCTTCTTTCTCGCTTCGTAAATTTTGCTCGAAGCGTCTTCTTGATATTTCAAATGGCATTTTTATTTTCTGTACGATTGTTGAGGTTCATGGCGAGTATATTTCATTCTAAAAACTTTTGCAAGGATTCGGTAACCGTGAAACAGAAATCTTTTCTTTTCACTCGACTGTTTCCTTGTTGATTGGTTGGCTAAGAATAAAGCGTGCTTATGCCAACACTGGTCCTTGCCTGATGGTGGTTAGTAAACATAGATAGGTGTTAAAGGGCTTGGGTATGTCCTATGGACTCTGCATCAGTTCTTTCCTGGTCATTTGACCCGTGTAGTATCCATTCTGTACAGCTGTTTCTTCATGAAGTGTCGACTTTTGGGGGGATTTAGTTAACTTCTAGTATTTCGGTTTGTTTTAGAAATATTTACAAAGATGTGCATTTTTGTGCTGAATGTATTTTTCTGCTTGTATTTGTTTTTTAACTTCTATTTTTAAAATTATCTTCAAACTTGCTCTAGTCCTTGATGTTTTTTTCCTTTCGATTCTTTACTCCATCCATAGTTATAAAGCTCAGAAGCATATTCTTTACCTTCGTGGGAATTTTCGGTTGAAGCCAGCTGTTCCTTCTTTAGGGTATTCATTTCCTCCTCTTGCATTTTTTAGAATGTTCTCTTTAGGGTGTTTTAGCCTGTTTTACATTTCCCATCGATTTTTGCTGTTTTCTCTGCTGTTAAATATTTTTCACTCTCAGGATATACTTCAGAAGATTTTTATGCCATCAGTACTTATTCTCTTTCTGGTATATTTAAGAAAACAGTATTTTTTCGTAATCGTTTTTTTTAAATTAATGCATTCTGGATAGATCAATTCTGCTCTTTCCCAATGATATGCAAAACCAATAGGACATGTGTTTCCCATTTTTACCCGAAATGATCTCGGCGAAACCAGGTTTCTTTTCACCTGCCTCGTCCCACCACGGAACGGTCTTTTCCCTACGGAGTTTAGAAGCATTTTACGTCCTCCAAGTATTCGGTTGCCTTTGCATTTCTTACCTGTAAATCCTCTTTACCACAATACGACGTGATCCTCCAGTGTGTGCGGAGGATCAGAGTCTCGCGTGAAAGTTTATCCCGTTTTCTATGTGGATTTTCCTACGATAATGTCTGTAATGTAATGGAAACGTTGGAAATGGGTTGTCATTTCCTTCTTCTCCTCTGTTGGATCATTTCGTGTTTCTTTAGCTTCTGTAAATGTAAATACAGAAATATAGTGTAAGCACGATTATACTCAGAGGGTTTAAAAGAATGTAATTCAGTTAACTATACGTACACGCACTGTACATACTGTATATACATATCTATTTTATACATTCATGCATACTGTACATATATGTGTATATATATATATATATCTATGTGGGTGTGTGTAATGTAGTATATATACGTATATATATATGTGTGTAATGTAGTATATATATATATGTATATATATATATATATATATATATATATATATATATATATATACATATGTAGAGAGAGAGAGAGAGAGAGAGAGAGAGAGAGAGAGAGAGAGAGAGAAGGAGGGGACTTAAAGGAAAAGGCGGTTAATGAGAAGGCTCCTGTTAATGTAAGGAAGTAGGT
The DNA here is from genome assembly GCF_040412425.1 of Macrobrachium rosenbergii. Taxonomy (NCBI): domain Eukaryota; kingdom Metazoa; phylum Arthropoda; class Malacostraca; order Decapoda; family Palaemonidae; genus Macrobrachium; species Macrobrachium rosenbergii. Next base: position 12,434,708 of record NC_089752.1, on the reverse strand, counting down.
CCCAACCTAAGCTTATGAGGTTTGGTCGTATTAATGAAACAGGTGCTGAGATTTGAAGAAATTCTGAAGTTATTGATTTCGTTGTTTACTCGTTTAACTAGTAAGAGCATCTTTTCCCTCAGATAATACATAGGCAGAGGATGTCTGTGAAACTTTTGTTTGGTCATCAAAATTATAAATACGATGATTAATTTTTAGACTTGACTATCAAGGGATATATGTATTAATACTTTCATTTTGATTATGTAAACTGTAATGAAATATTATCGTGGTGGTAGAGTTCGAAGGCCCATCTATAACGTAAAATAACGTAAAATTTGAAAATAGTTTTTTTAGCCTTTCGATAGTTCCTCCTCCTTTTCCACGGGCATTTTCCATGCTCTGAAATCTCTTTAATATACGATTTGATTACGACGTGCGAAAAAAAAAAAAATACGTCGAGTGATTAATTTTGGCGGGAAGCCCCGTCCCCCATCTTTTCCCCGTTAATGGCGGTGCGAGAGCCCTCCGCCGTGATTGGCTGGTACTAGAGATTCCAGCGTAATTACAGCCAATCAGACACCAGCATTGCTCCAGCCGCCGTAAACCTATATTTATTGTTAATTGTATCTTTAAATAATCCCTGTTATGGGCTATACATCATAGCCAGGCTTCATTCAGCTAATATTATGTAAATATGAAAGCTTGCGCTTATCTAGAAACTTAACGATATAATACGTGCCAGCTTTATTAGGCGTGCGGAATTAATCTTTATCTGAAGAATATGTTACAGGAACACGAAAAAAAACTCCATTATTAGTGGAGGTTGAGATTGTATATGGTGAACATAAATTTCCTAATACACACACACACATATATTTGTATGTACGTATTTATTATGTATGTATGTGTGTATGTTACAGAGTACGTCTTTCTTCTTATTCTAGAGTAAGCTTGAACAGCACATTCAACAATGTTCAGCACCGCTAATATCGTGACCACAATCTTTCTCATATGTATACACTTACACAGAGGATGGGAGAGAACCTCATACACTGTTTTTCAAGCGCATACATACTCAGACACACACACACACACACACACACACACACAAAGATTGTGGCCACGAACTTAGCGGTGCTGAACAAGCTGTTCAAGCTTACTCTAGAATAAGAAGAAAGACGTACTCTGTAATGATAACGTCAGTAAGTTCTTATATCTGTGGGAGTCAAGGTATAAGAGCAATGGTGCCTGCATCCTGTCGCATGACCCCTAATTTGACAAACTTAGTATGAAGTCCACATGAATATAATTCCTTCCACACAGTCGATTACTGATGTCTACTCTGAGTAGGTAGGAAATTGATTGGCTGTCTGGCTGATGCTTTTAGATGATACAAGGCACACCCAGGATGATAAGGAGTAAGTTGATAATTTGGTGAATGAGGATTATGTAAAAAAAAAAAGGTTTGCAATAGCAGTTTGTTGTCCAACAGTATAAAGCAAGACTGGTGTTGTGACAGAAAATGTAGAACTTTGCGTTGAACATTTATGTCAGTGAATCTAAGGAATAATAAAAGTTGTTAACTTGTTTAAAAGTTTGGGAATTATTCCAAAGGCAAAAAGAGAGACAAGTTAGTCAAAGAATAAAATAAAAGCTCAAAGAAGGTTGAGGTTTTGTCGGTACGACCATCGTTGAAATGAATTGAGGGATTGTTGTGGTGGCTGCTCTAAATGTCAAGTAATCATATTTTTTTTCTTTGTGTTAAATGAGAGAGAATTTTTGTTCATGATGCTTTCAGCATTTAGAGATTCTGGAATATTAATTAACAAGAGTGTTTTCCATTCATTTATTTGGAATGCTTCTGTCTCTTATAAACACATGAAGCATTTTTCAGATATATATATATATATATATATATATATATATATATATATATATATACTGTATATATATATATATATATATATATATATATATATATATATATATATATATATATATATATATATATATGATTATTATAACTTTTGTACGTGATTCATTTATCACACATTACCACAGGTATTTCCAAACCTTCGTCAATGGCTTGTAAATAAAGTCGAAACCGGTCAGGACCTACACCCCGTCTCTTATTTTTCACCTGTAGTAATGTGATATATACATATATACATACATATATATACACATATATATGTGTGTGTTTATATGTATATAGAAATGTTAGTGCGTGGAAAGGAAGGACAGGTAGAGCCTTTTATAGGAATGAGAGGGAGAGATATAATCGACTGCCAGAATGGAAAGATAGTATCTGCTTGCCCACCAGCAATATTCAGGGGCCGATCACTCGGGAAAATGGTGGAAAAAATGAAGACATTACAACTTGACGTTTACTTTATCAGTAGTAAGGAGTTTAATTTTTGTCAACACGCCGTATTTTTCTCGTAATATTTTTTTTTTTTTACTGTTTAAATATTTTGTAATTTGATCTCTGGTCTTGCCAACAGAAACGCTCTCTGTTGATAAGCTCCTAGTATTCGCAAAGCAGTCGGGCACATACAGCATTTTTGAGAACTGATCAGTGGCCCAATCATTTCTCGAAGCCCGGAGAATGAATTTAATGTTGAAGCGAGCCGTGCGCCTTGCCATTATCTCTTGTTATCTCCAGTGCCTCAGAGTATTTTCATCTGGGCATAACTTGAACAGGTTATCTGCTCCACAGCAGGCAATATGAAGCATTCTCGTCCGGCAGAATGCTGGGTTCGGCTTCGTACTGCTACCGGAGTGTCTCATCAACGCTGGCTCTGATGAAACATTTCCCCTCGTGGATCACACGCACGCCGACTCTCGGCTTCAGATTTGAAATCATTTTCCGCTGTACGTCACGTCATTAGTTCCATGTTCATCCTCTCTGGTATCGCAATAAGCATTTCTGATGATGCCAGCTTGTTGCATAACATCTCCCCTCCCCGCCCAAGCTCTCATCTCCCGTCGGTTGTAGGATGCAAAGACCACCACACACACACACACACAGGGTTTAGTCATAGCTGCTTTCTAATCTTTGGTTACGCTCATACAAATTCTTACTTGCATAAACATCGCACGCGCACACGTATATGAGCTTATTCAGGTCTGTGCGGGGCATGCGTGTGTAACTTGTTTAAATCAAGAAAATGTTTGTTTGTTTTAGTATGAATTTACGAATTGAAATTGAAATTTAAGGGTCTGGATGAATGGAAAGTTTCTAGTTTACTCCATTTTTGAAAGGCTTTACTTGTTGCGATATAATTGTTCTGTGACAGTACAGGCGTCTTTAGGATTGTTACAGAATGTTTAATCCTTTGTCACTGCTACATATGGAATAGCTTTCTAGAGGTAAATTAATTGGCAGGGGAAATCTATTCTGCTGAATTATTAATTACTTGTATGCTGCCTCCAGTAACGACGCATTGATCTCCTTCAGATATAGATATTCACTGGTTAGAATCTAGGTTCTTCATTTTTTTTGTACCTTTAACACTGGTAGTTTTATAATACTCTAATGAATCCCGTAATTTTTTAGGATGTCATAAATGCTCTCCCTTAGGTCTCAAAGCGACAGCAGGATTTAGAAATCCTGGCATCCTGAGTTTGCCTCCCGGCGGACTCGGACAAATTATCTCTGGTTCTGTCCTCATTAGGAAAATGGAACCGGAACTAAACCAGTTCGTCAACTTTTGAAAATCCTTTTTGGGTATTGTATTTATCTCACGATGTCTGAATACTCAAAGTATTTTTCTTACGAAATGAACAGTTTTTGGCAGGATTTTTGTTGTTCAATGTCCAATAGAGTATATTTTCATGTTTTAATCGTTTCCGAGTATTTTTACTCTATATGTAATCAAGGCGTATTGCTTGGATTCTAAATCCGTTAAGAAATAAGTTCGACTCAGTGATTTCTGCCAAGGGGGTCACATGTTCGTTCTGTTTGTCAAATTGTTTACGTAAGTTGGACCTTGTGGTTGTCTAAAAATAACTAGACTTTAAGAGATGAGAATGTAACCGTTAGATGAAAGGAGACCTTTTGTGGGGGTGCATTGCTTAGCCTTGCTTCAAATATTCCGTGCTTAAGCAACTGTTATTAATCACTTCTGCAGTGAACGTATGACTAAGGGTTACGTCTCCTCTTAACCTGTAAGATTTCGTTATGGTTCCCGACACTTGACCGTTGCTGGGTGACCCAAAAAAAAAAGAGAAAAAAAAAAACATTGGTGGAAGTTAAGCGCTGAGAGGGTGCTCTTGTATGCTTCTTTTCCTCACGATGAATGCTTTGGACTCTCATACGTTATTTTTGTTTAACTCTTTAGGATTAATTTGTTTTATGTATGCCATCACAATCTTAGCCTCCAACTCGTTGCACCATTTTTATACCCATTGTCAGTATGAACAAAATTTTTTTTATCGTAATTTAATTTTATTTTTGTGATTGCGCATGTCTACATATACTAGATGATAATGTATTATATACGATTCACTCTATAATGATATATTCGGCCCTGTACAATTTGTAATTGTTCATAATATGCGATTCACGGTATAATGATATGATTGGCCCCATACTATTTGTAACTGTTCATACGGGGAACCATTTAGACTATTTTCTCCTAAAAAACAGCTTGTTTGAATGAACCGTATCTCATCACGGATCGGACAGCAAGGGTGGGGCTATTGATCAATATGTTAAAGAGATCATCTCGTGGATGTTTGCTTAAAAGATTTTCGTAATGATGCTGGTATAGTTGCCATAAGTAGCTGGTTTTGTACTGTTGGAAGAGAAATAACAGAAAAGGTGAATATTTTCATTCACTTTCACGTTAATGTTTTTTGTTGGGACCACAGAGTTAAGTATGTGTATGGCGATGAAATAATTACGTTGTATATGCATTGAAATGTATAGCTTTTTAGTAGAAGATTTGCATTAAGAATCAGGAGAAATTGTTATATCCAGGAATCCTAACAGAAAAAAGGGAACAAAACTAAAAAAAAAAAAAAAGAAAATAGACATCTCCTTAGCCATAAAAATATTACATGCATATCGTCCAGAGTTTGCATTGTATTTAGTCAAATACTAAACAAACTGATGGGCTCATTTTATCATATTTCACAAAGTTATCGCAATACTTAACAATTTTGCACTGTACGAGAACTCGCCAACAATGTTTACGCATACACCAGTCCACCCACTCATAAAAACACACAAATGTATATGTCAGTATGATTTTTTTTATACATGTGTGAACTTACATGAATAATTTACCGATCCGCCTCGTATTGCGCGGAGCGACATTGGTCCAGCGTCGCCGATGTCCTGAACTTCATTGTAGGGAAATGCTGTAGATGGAATGGAGTTTATTGCTGTTGGGAGTTATGGTATTTGTGTTGAATTAATAGTTTACCTTTAATGTTGCAATTATGTGAAACCTCCTTGACAGACGTGGCAATTAGGCATTAGTTATTAGACAGAGGGTTGGTATTCTCTGCCTTTGTTCCCGTTATGCGTCGTGGCCGCATCAAAGTGCAGATGAAAATTGAATGTTTGTGTCAAGCGTTTGTACGAGGCTGAGCGGATTCAACTTTCAGATAATCCAAAATGGAAGACAACGGCGTGTCCGATTGACAATTCCAGGCTTACGCTATCTCGTGAATTCACGGCAGTATATATCCAACTTCATGTCGAAGAACTTAGTAATGTGCTGTCGTAAATATATGTAATTATTGATAGTTTCCTCGTAAGTATTCGTAATTATTGACAAGGTTTTCTCGTAAGTATATGTAATTATTGATAAGGTTTTTTTGTAAATGTAAGTAATTATTGATTAGGTTCTCTCACTATTTGGTTATGTTCTGAGTAATTGAAAATGATTTTCGAACAAGACAAGCGGCTACCATTCTCTGTGTGTTGAACCTGGGAATTAGTTCTGGGTTCCAGGTTGCCCAGGTCCATATTCTTGAAAAGCAATCTCTCAGTTAATTGCCAGTTGCATTTCCTTTATATTGCATGTGAAAATATTTTACTAGCACACACTTAGAAAAATGTGAACAGTAATGGACATAATTGTTTATTTAATCATTTCTTTTATCTGGCGCTCTTATAATGAATAATAAAGAGTAATTTATAATGTCTTCGCCCATGCGTATATCTCCACGATATTTATACATTTGTATATCGCAACCAGTTGTTGTGTCTTATTTTCGTATTTAAAATGTGGCAATTGAATATTTTCATTTATTTTTAGCACGCTGAAAGGCAGTGGATTTTCCCATTTATTTTACTTTAGCAATATTTTTATCCCATTTATTCGAATATCAACCTTAACGGGATTTTTATTTCGAAACAATAAATCCTACGTTTGCCCGAATTCCTTTGAAAATGTTTGCTAAGCACTTTAAACGCTCTGGTTAGATTAAGTTGGTCTGAGAAGAATAGAGAGGATTTCCCAATTAATGAGAACGGTTCAAATTGTTAGTCTTTCACACACAGAGAGAGAGAGAGAGAGAGAGAGAGAGAGAGAGAGAGAGAGAGAGAGAGAGACTTTCATACAAACCCATCGATCTATATGCACTAGGTAATCACAGGGCCTAACTTGGAATTTATAGCGAGTCAACTGCTGATGTTATCAGTTTTGGAAAGCTTCTAAAGAGATAAAGTTACGAACTTAAGCTTTTACGTTTAAAAGTGTAGTACTACGTTTACAATAAATATACACAACTTTCCTAGCTCCTTCTTTTCTCCCTTCAGTCTGCATAAAGGTTCCCATTTCATTAATAGGCCATTTCCAACGGGGTAACGGCCTTTCAGCTAGAACCCGTAGGCTTAAGGAAGTCAATTACTGATATAGATCCCCCTCCCCCCTCACACACACACACACACACACACACACACAACTCAGGCGGCGTAATTCTCTTTAAGCCTCAGGTGCCGTAGAGGAAGAAGTATTGGCCTCGCCAGTCGTGGCTCCTTTTAACTTAACTTCATTACCTTGTCTCTTTTACCCCCTTCCTGGTGCTAGATGGAAGTAAAACCCGCCAGATTTATTCAGCATTTTTTTTTTTCGTCCAAATTATTTTCTTTTTATCCCTTTCTTTCTCTAAAAAGAAAAATTAAATTAGACGCTGCTCGAGTGTTTCATCTTTTTTTTTCTCGTAGATGGTTTTATTTCTAAAAGGGAATTCAATTATCAGGCGGCGGTATGTTCTATGTTTATGAAAGAGCTGAATATACTGCAGCAATTTTGTTTTGTGGTGTGCGGTCGAGTCCGACTGCACTTTTATGGAATCCTGGGATTTTACATTTTATTTTTTCTTCATATCTTCAACAATACTGTGGTAACTACATTATTACAGGATTACAGCTTTTGATTAAGAAAATTGCCACTTCCTTCCGTTATTATTGTTCTTGTTCTTTTCTTTTTTTTGCGTGGATTTACACTTAAGTTTTGCGGAGATAGGTTTGAATGCGTGTAATGCATTTCTCAAAGTTGGTCCATACCTGTATAGAAGTGAATGGTAAGCAGATTATTTAAAAGATGACACTGATACTGTATTTTATATATAGTTTTTTTTTCTTATCAAGCACAGACATTCACAGACAACTTCTTTCATCCATGAATTACCACTAAAGGAACAGCTTTGGGATCACGAAAAGAAAGAACGACCAAAACTGTAACAGTTCCATATCTAGAAGAGATTGAAAGGTCACCTCTGCTCTATATTGGCGTTACTGATGACAAAGCTATGCCCATTATACATTAATTGTCTGACATCACCAAGGATATCATGTTGCGTAGGGATTGACAGACCTCGCGGATAACCTTGGTCCGTGCAGAATGCTACGTGCATGTGAAGTGCAAAGCTAGAGGGAAGTCGAATTTTATTGAGTAATTTATGAACTCATAACTATAAAATTGAGGTAATCATCTCAGAATTATGTATCATTTACACTATAGGAAGGCGAGGGTACATATGATCTTATAACTATGAAAATAAGCCTGCTACCTAGATGTATAAAAAAAAAAAACTAGTAGCGTGCAATGGCTGTAGAGTGAATGTGAGTAAATTTTTCCTTGGTGTCTAACCGGACTTCCAGAGCGAATTTCAGACTGACTGGATCTTTCCAGGTCACGTTTGCGCAACACGATGGAGAATGCTGTACAGACTTCAAGCATTTTATATATTTTGGTTTAATAAATAGCGAACTCGGTTTCTAGAGTGTTTGACGACAGCTAACGATAGTTATTTTGTTTGAAAGTTCATCTTTTTTTATTCTGATTAGCTCTTCATCCCTTCTCGACATTTGCATTTACAGTTTTTTAAAAGCAAGTTTCGTATATCATAAATATCCTTATTGAAGGTATCCAAAACCCATTAACTTGAAATTATGCAAACTAGCCGAAGATAAAAACTTGAGGTGAATGCTAAGTAAGCCACTGCGGAGTTTTGACTATAACAGTATTTATATTTTGCAGAAGGAAAAAATAACAAGTGAAAAATGCACCGAAGTTTCTTCGGGGCAGTCGAGTTTTTTTGTACATCGTATAATCAAGACCACCGAAAATAGATCTATCTTTTGGTGGTCTTGGTATAATGCTGTGTGAGCCGCGGCCCATGAAACTTTATCCACGGCCCGGTGGTGCCTGTCTTCTATCGTTGCCAGAAGGACGATTATGGCTAACTTTAACCTTAAATAAAATAAAACATACTGAAGCTAGAGGGCTGCAGTTTGCTATGTTTGACGACTGGAGGGTGGATGATCAACATACCAATTTGCAGCCCTCTAGCCTCTGTACTTTTTAAGATCCGAGGGCGGACAGTAAAACTGCGGGCAGAAAAAGTGCGGAGGGACAGACAAAGCCGGCACAATAGTTTTCTTTTACAGAAAACTAAAAAGGAGGTTAAATAAAACACCACCATGTTCATTTGCTTTCGTCGTATTTCCTTCAGCTTGAAGTAGTTTTGCGTTGGTAAATGTATAGTTATATGTGGAATTTGAATACTTGAATATGTAAAGAGTTCGTTATTTGCAATATAAATGAATTAGCCCGATAAAAAGTGTGATATTAGGAACTTTTCTTTAATTTAAAAATCTGGTGAATGATATTGCTTTGTGCAGAATACGAATGATATTACTTTTGTTTTCCGTACGAGAAATATCCCTGAATTTACCTCCTGCTTGCAACCATTTTCCAAAGCC
>NC_089752.1:12335500-12420500 GCF_040412425.1 Macrobrachium rosenbergii | reverse complement strand
CGGACGATTAATCCAGCAAAGTAATGGTGATTAAGGGGGGAAAAATGTGTAAAATTACGGGGAACTGTTACGCGCATAAAAGGTCCCAACAGACAGAGGCGAAAGTAATTAGTGGAGGGAAGATATTGGTAAAATCGGCGTCATTAGTCGCCTGGGATGTGGGCGGCTCGTTAGATTTAGAGAGAACAAGGTGGTTGCTGAAACAGTTTTAATGGCCATTCTAATTTAGATTGCATCCATTAGTACGCTGTTCACATTTAGAGGCAATTTACAAAAACACGCCACTTAACGGCATTAGGAAGATAATTGATTTGTTACATCAATCATGAGACATATTCATGAGCATAAAGTTCTGCTCACTTGCCCAGATTGCGAATGAAATTCAGATTGCATTCAGCCTTTATGACGAGGCCGTTGATCCAGGAGATTATAGTTAATTAAATGACTAAATTAAACGTTGTGTTTAAGGTAGCATTTTTGAAATGGTACATTATACACGGGGCTAAAACATTGATATTTTTTGTTTTCTTATTCGCCTTCTTAGTCTTTTTTTGTTATTGTTATTTCTTTCTCCCTCTGCTTTTTAGATTGCAACGGCTATTTTATAATTTTTATTTCGTATTAATGTTGGTCAACGTAATTTATTTGTTTAAATTCTCCTTCCTGAAATGCATCATTTAATTTAGTATTGAAATCTGAGTGTGAGAAATTCAACCCCTGTTCTCTAATTTGAGAGAATATGGTAAAAGAGGACTTGATTCATTTAATTTTGCTCGAACGCCGATCAGCTTTGTATTAAGGTAATTCTTCAACAAACTGTCTTTGTTTTTATGTGTTTTTTTTTTTTTACCAGGTTCCTAGTTGGAAATTGAAGTCTGTGCTATTAAATCCATTTGCTAAGTTTGTTTTAATTTTTTTTTTCTCTATAACGAGTTTCACTTTTCCACAAATCTCTTGCTCCTCTCTTTCGCTTCTTAAAGTCCACTGCGACTTGGCACACGTTAATTAAAGTTCACTCACATATATAGCACGTGCGTATACCCGAGTCTTTGTATTCTTCCATTGTAATGGTAAAAATGCTTTGCGTCGTTTTAAGTTCCACAAAAAAAATGTATCCGAGTATTCTATCACGTCGTCGCTCATACACATTAATTACCCTGGATGTATGAGCTTACAAAAGACTCGATTCAATTAAGCTCCATAGAGCTGTACATTCTACTCTCTTGACAGTTTTTTTTTTTTATTCCTTTTTTTAACCCAAAGTTTATTCACGTTAGTAACGCATCCGCTGGAAAAGGAGGGAGAGAGAGAGAGAGAGAGAGAGAGAGAGAGAGAGAGAGAGAGAAAGGTTTCTGTACTTGTAATTCTACAGATGGGAAAATTATCAAGAACCCTAAACCAGAATTTGTTATATGAGATAAAATTTACAATAAAACGAACGCAAGGTCTGAATGAACAAAAGTTATTGATGGGTATATGCATTTATCTTCCAACTGCCTGCGTAAGCACGTTGCTGAAGGGCTCTTTAATATGCCAGTCACGAGAAGCTAGTTAGAACAGGAACGCCTGAACGTTGGTTGCTTGCTTCGTTTTGATGTCAAAGGACAATTCGAGGACAAACGTGTAAAAAATATTTCATTTTATTTATCTGATATATTTTCTTATTCGTATATAATGAGAGATTATAAAAAGAAATTCGTAGGAAAATCTTGACATTTTTTCTATTCGTTCTGTCGCTGTTTTTTGCTCGTTATTTTTTCAGTTATTGATAGGATCCTCAGATATTTCTGTGGATGTGTTTTTTTGTTTTGTTTGCTAATTAAATCACTAATCTTTTTTTAATTCAGTCTGTTATTTTTAAAAGCCTGACGATCCAAACGTAACCCGATGTGAAAAGTAGGTTAATTGTTCTTGACATATCATTAAAATCTGGTCAGTGGAAACGTCAGCGATTATTTTAGGTCTGACATTAAAAGTAAGAGAATTAAAGACTCAGAATTCAATTTAGTTTTCCAGAAATGTAATACCGGGAGAACTTTTACCCGTTACACCAACGATGCATCATTTTTTCACGACCCGGGCTATGTTGCCATCAAGAACATTACCGTGAACTCGCCTGGGTCGGAATTTTTCACAGTTTTGCTTAATTTGTGTGAGGGTTATAGATTAACTTCAATATATATCTATATATATATTATTATATATATATATATATATATATATATATATATATATATATATATATATATATATATATATATATATATATATATATTGGCAAATATTGGTACTAGACATCTGCTACTGTAGGAAGCATCAGTGGCTCTGGATTCTAATGCACCATATCCCAAGGTAGAGAGTAGCTTAGGTGTGATGGTTGTGAACCCACTGGGAGAGGAAAAACCCCTCAAATAACGGATGAGTCTCTTTTGAGGTCAGTGAAATCCACATGCATCAGGGCAGTTCTTTATGAAGGGGCACTGTCACAGTGCAGCAGGTATAGTTATCACTCCCTTTGCAGGAAATATGCTAGGATACAAATGTAATATGTTCAGAGCAGAAGACCTCCCAATGAAAGGTTGTGGATTTCTTGCTTGGATGAAGGCGGTACCCCAAGGAAATGTTCTGGTTTCTGTGCAACCACGCCTCCAACCTATAAGACGCTGTGATATGAAAAAGACATATGTAGTGTCTCAGAAATATAGATGTATTAGAGAGAGGAGAGAGAGCATATATATATATATATATATATATATATATATATATATATATATATACATATATAGAGAGAGAGAGAGTAGGAGAGAGAGAGAGAGAGAGAGAGAGAGAGAGAGAGAGAGAGAGAGAGAGAGGAGAGTGAAGTAGATAATTCTGTGTCTTACAGAGAAAATTATCAAAGAGTTTTTAATATCCCAGGATGACAACATTTCTGAATCCTTGTTAAACCTCTCTAATACCTCTAACCTTTTGAATGCCATTTTAACAAAAAGGCTGTTCAGGCCCGCACTACTCTAGGTCAAGTGAAAATATAGATGAATCCAGAGATTTTCGTATTCGTTTTAAAGTGGAAACTAAAATCCGAAATTTTCGTTCCAGCGCCCCTTCGCCCCAAGCCTCATCATGCCTTGAGGTTTTCATCTATTCCATTGGGCTTCATCCCATTTAGCCGTCCAACTCCTTTAACAGTACTTTTCTCCCATTTTCTACATCTAACTTGGCAAGAAATTTTAATCTTTCAGCAAATCATGTGAGGGAATAGAAATGTGGTTTTGTGGGCTCTTTGAAATATTATTCTAATTGCTCTTAGATTAGAATTGGCAGAGTGAACTATCTCTTCTACAAAAAGGAGAAAAAAAAGTGACAGAAACTTGAATGAATGAACGAGGTATTTGCTAAGCAAGGAATCAAAAGAAAGTATTGAAGCGCCAGATGTTTAATAAATTATATATATACAGTATATGTGTGTGTGTATGTATGTCGAAGGATCCATAGTGATATACTAGTGTGCGAAGTAAAAGTATATTTGTGAAGAATTACAAAAACTTTCGTCCATCCTCTTTGGACTTAGTGGACTTAGAGAACAAGTCCACAGAGGATAGATAGACGAAAGCTATAAGTTTTTGTAATTCTTCACAAATATATTTTACCTTCGTACACAAGTATATCACTGTGGATCCATCGACATGTTTGATGCATCACATCACTGTGATTGGTTTTCGTATATGTGTGTGTGTGTAATTTTATATATATATATATATATATTAACTTTATCACATACACAATTGTTCTGTGCATTAGTAGAATTACTTAGGACTATTCCAAACTGGATGGTATTTAATGGAGTTTTATTCGTGTTACAAACTTTTTCTTGACCAAACAGTCCATTATCAAAGCATCCGTACGGATACTTGATAATGTGGATTGTTTGTCCAAGAAAGCTTGTAACTTTTTGAAAAAAACTCCATTAAATACCATCCAGTTTGAATGAGGTCCTTAGTATATATATATATATATATATATATATATATATATATATATATATATATATTTAGTATATATATATATATATATATATATATATATATATATATATAAAGTAGACAATCATGCCATGATAAAGACAAATTTTTAGGTATGCTCTCCGCAAATTTTCTAACATTTTGAGAATACAGTAAAGTAAACGAATCTGATTGAGTGATAAAGGAACGGGTGCCCACGCAAGCTGGTTAAGTTATAGAGAGAAATAGTGTTTCTCTCTCTCTCTCTCTCTCTCTCTCTCTCTCTCTCTCTCATTGTTCCCGTGTGTGTAACTTTTATAAAAGGCTTAAAAGATTGTTTCGACAAGCGTGCGTATGAATTTCCTATTCATTGATTATTCACATTTGTCTTTGATCGACTAGAAGCGGCGATTGAAGGAATGTCTAAGTGAGTAGCTTGACGTTTTTAAAAAGCTACTTCTCTCTACGGTTGTTCTGTTTTGCGGGATCCAGATGAATGTGTCAAGTTGTTTTTGACGTGTATATCACGCTTTCTCCTTCTATGTTTTCTTATTTGTTTGTCTTTTTGTACTTCTGATTTTCCGCTGTCGTGAAAAATTTCTCTTTCTCCATGATTCTCCAGCAAATCTTTTCCATTACTGTATTATAATGTGCTGTGTTCTATTTTTTCAGTTAATGTTATGAGCCATACCCGTCCTTTCGATTCTCCTGCCGTTCCTTTCTCATATTTATGTTTCGTATCTAAGTCTCTGGCTCCTTAGGAACTATACTGCTCGTGCAGTTTGTACGACGCAGCTTTATCACATTAGTAAATCGGTTAGTCAGTCAGTCGTGATTGTAGGCGTTGTCGCTGACATTCAGTGCGCTCCGAACTACTTCTCCCTCAAAGGAAAGTTTAGAATAGTTCATCTACATTCTTAACAAGTTCAAGTAGATTGCGGCGTACCGGGGTAACGGAACGGTTAGTTCCCTTTCGATTATTATTCAATATTGGTACATATATTAACTGTATTCCAGGTTTTTAAACATTTATTTTATTTCGACGTCTTCCCAACGTTCTTAAAACTGTTATTATCGTTAGTCTTTTTATCATGAGTTTTGTAAGCGAAATCCTATGCTTTAAACTGTATCATGGTCTGCTGGACAGCGAAACGTCCCAAGACTCGCTAGTTTCATCTTCATCATGGCTTCCAGTGCCGTGTGCCGCAAAGGGTCTTTGCGAAGTTCCACCACTCATGCCTTTCCTGTGCTTTACATTCTACGATTTCCTGCCATTTCCAGCTTCCCTTCTCATCTCGTCGATCTCTCTTGTCAGTTTAATCATGTTGATTATTTACGTGAGAAGGGAGAAAGGAGGAGTGTAAGGGAGCGCAAGAAGCAATGTTGTTACTGATGTTTCCTGAAGCAGATTTTTTTTTTCCCCGCTGATCCTTGCTTTATCAAGTCCCGTTGCCATCTCCTCTGAATCCGTCCGCTAATTAGCCTGTTATTTTTCCACACTTGATTTTTCCGTCATTGCCAAGAGGTCTGTTTCACATTTTCCTGATTTTAAGGGGTCACGAGATGTGTTCGGATCTTAGATAATTACTTTCTCTACTTAATTTTCTCTCTCTCTCTCTCTCTCTCTCTCTCTCTCTCTCTCTCTCTCTCTCATTGTTTACTCTGAGACTTATACTCTCTAACCTTTTTGTACGGAGATTTAACTTAACTGATCAATAAAAATAAAATTATAAAATGTCAGTCCTATAATATCATCAGTTTCAACTGAATTCTTTGATGCTGTTCCAGTCTGCGTTTTCTCTTTTGTTGCTTTTATTATCTTTGGTGTCCTGGCCCGCTAATCTCTTGCCTCTGGTTCTATATCACGAAAAAGAGGAGGTTACATTAGATTTTGTTTCCATCGGTTATTTCAGGTGTTTTGGAAACTGCTAAGGGTGACGAATAAATTCTCATAATTATTAACACGAACATTATTATTGCTAAAATTAATTTGAACGCTGTTATTAATTTTCGTTCCACGTGGTGATCAGTCACAAACGATGTCATACAACATCATTCTGTTTTGACTTTATTATACTTGGTTACAAACATCTGTACAGTTGGTTTGAATTTATCGAAACATTCGCAGGTGTCGAATCTCGATTCTGACAAGAGTCAAGTTCTCATCTAAAAATGTTTTATTGTGTGCATTTTAGTTCCATTTTATTTCATGCTCTTCCCTCTTGATTCCGCCAGCGTCAGTTGCAGAATGTAGATAATTATCTACGTCAGACAAAAAATGAATAATGGAAAAGGAAAAAGAATATTCATAGCAATGAGTTCATTACCGAAATTAACTCAACGTATTGTCATTTCCTGATTGTCCAATAATGGCACTAATTTGCAGCAAAAAAAAATAATAGAGGGAGAAAAACTATTTCGGGGCAATTTGTTATTACAAATATTCAAATGATTATATTAGACGAATTATTTTCAAATATATTTGTTTTGAATTCGATTGAGCATTGATATGGATAGAAGCAAATTTAGTGGAATATTGCAATTGCAGGGGTAGCAGGAATTCATTCCTTTTGATTGCACGTCAAAGAATAATACATTTTAGGGGCCTTTTTTACGGTACGATGTGAAATACGTGATTAATAGCCGAATTCTGGTCCAGCCATAACTCATTTACAATCGCACTCGTAAATAAATGACTAAATATACAGCTTTGTCAATAAAAACGGATTTAGGCTTTTATGTTGAGTTCTGTCATTTTTGGGGAAAAAATGACGAAACATCGATACTTTATATCACATCTTCACAGATATCCGTTGAAAATGGTAAAGAAATTCAACCCGAAAATGAATTTGTTTTCTTAACCCCTGAGAGGCTTCAAGGATACGACAAAGTTGCTAGTGATAAATTTATTTCGTGGTTCATCTCTATCGTAAGGCCGTCACCTCTTTGAGTAGCTTGTGTCTTTTTGTTTAGGGTATTTTATTGATCTTTTCCATCATCCCTTATTGCAGTAAATCATAGGTACCTGATGGCGAAAGAGTCCATAATGATCTCCTGAATTTCCTGCCTGTCTTCCGTCATGTGTTGTGCATTAGTAATTTGGAAATAGGGAAGGTATTCAGCTAATCTCTCTCCTTGCAACCACAAATTTTTCGAAAAGGGATTTATATTGTTCAAGGACAAAGTAATTTGGTATTTTCTTTCGTTCGTCTGTTAAGATGAGTTATTGGGAACACCGCCGTACAACACAAGTCACGTAAAGTCGTTTAGCAAAGCAGTCAAGAATATATGTATTTATTAAAAATGACTTTTAAGATATTCAGCATTGCTTTGCATGTATATTTTTCCTACATGTAAAAATTTTGCATCCCAAATAAAATTTACTTCGTATTACCATAACAAAAATGATTGATATATCTTTATCCAGTATGGTTTCCGTTCAACTTCAATTCTGAAGTCGAATAACACAGAACTGCCGTTCGAACCGTATTTTTTTTAGCGTAGTTCTTTACTGATCTAATGATGGAGAGCCTAATGTCGTTTTCTAATTAAGGAATTTAATTAAAATCAGCCTTTAGAAATATTTCCCAAACTAAGCCCAGTCATTGTAATGTTATTAAATGATGGCAATAAGCATTTGGCAATCTGTTAGAGCTGCAGTTGCATTTCCGATAAACGCAATCCAATCATCTAGGAAGTAATTTCATCAGCCTAATTAAAATGTCGGAACACCAGAAAAATATTCTGCGCTTTTCTCTATGGGATTCTTTTGTTAAAAAGCATTGCAGAGCGAGGGAGGGGAGAGAGTGGAGAGAGCATCTTTCTATTAATAGTAATGGTAATAATAATGAAAAATGTAGGGTTATTACTCAAAATGGCGAGAGGAATGTAGTTGCAGAACATTGCTGGCAGGGGAATCATCGAATGGGTCCTCAGAAGTCCTTAATAATATACAATTATAGTACATGACAATTACTGTACAGTAGTTAGGTTGAAGTTGCCTTGTTAGGTAGCATCTTCACATTGTTTTTAAATAAATACTTCTCTAAATTAGATGTAAATAAAAAGAATGTTGCTTAAGTAGCACCTTTTAAGCAAAACCATCCCTGAGTACAAAACTAAATCTTTTAATGAGCTGAGGAGACTGTTTTTCCGTATGACCTATCCTTATTATGGTTTTCCTCTGGGGAACAGTGGAAAGGGATACTCTTGAGTATAAAAAGGCAAAAGTTTCAAAATCTCAGTTGTTCCTACGGGGATACAAACACTACGCCTACTTTCATATGGGGGTATCCTTCCTGCGCATGCGCTGGAAGGGTACTCCATATATGAAATGTACGGTTTATATTAACTAGGAAAAAATGCAATACTTTGAAAATTTGGCATTTCATCGCCAACTTTGAGAATGGGGTAAGTGTATTCCGAAAGTACGATGGCAGCAGCGAAGAGTTATCAAAGAGTTATTTTCCTTGATTATTAGAAAAAGAAACACTTTCTTTAGAGGAGGATTAATTCAGAGAGAGGCTAGACAGTGGTCTATCGCAATCTCCCCCAAAAATCTACACTGATGAAAGGTCTATTAGAAATAGTCATAACTTATAAAGAAATGACACGAAATGATAGCTTCATAGCCACTTTTTTATTGCTATTATGAAAATGGATTTCATCCCTGTAATATGTTTCATCTTGTTCTTTTCAGGTGTTTAGCGGTGAGGGCAAGAGGTACCTGAGTACGGTTGACCCACGCAGGAGTAATTGGACACGTTACCTTAGACCAGCTCCCGACCGTGATTCGGCCAACCTTGTGGTAGTGCCAAGACCGATCCTCGACCCAAGTAAGTCATCACCATAAAAGCATTCTCCTTCGCAGACTCGTTTAAATGCTTCGGCTTTTTTCTCTAATGGTTCTCTTTTCTAAGCGGTGAAAGGAAGGGGCGGTATGTAAATAAAACGTTATTGAATAAATCGTCTCGCCTTGAAAATGAATTAGGTGAATTAGAGTCAATGTGGGAATATACTGCTGCAATTGCGAAACCGTCTTTAAGCCCACAATAAAGAGTGTTTCTTGCAGGTGCCTGCAAAATCTGACATACTCAAAGAAACGTCTGAGTTGGCTGTAATGATAAGAATTTGCTTTAGTTTGTACGTTTCATTTCTTTCTTCCCTGCTGAAGTGTTGCTTAAAGGAATACCCACGTTCTTTGGGCATCAGGATGTCAACAAGTTTAATGAATATCAAGTTTACGCTCTTCAGATGTCTTAAGGCTTCTTGGGTAGTTCTTTCGAAATCATGTTATGTAGTTCTTGTAATCGTTTGTCTCTTTCAGCTAGATTGTTCTTTTTCTTCATTGTATGCCGTACGGTTTGCTGTTTCTTTGTAAGAAGTTTGAAAGAAATTTATTTCCACTTTACTTGTGGATTATTATGAAATTACTGCTGCAATGAGTTTCCTTAAGACTTTGAAGGAAGGCCGTGTTTGGCCCAGCTTCCGATAAATCGGATTTTTTTGACGATACAGATATATCTCTGGCGGGAAGGCGTGGATTAACTTGCTGGAGTAATGTTTTGTACAAATAATAATGCAATTCCGTGGATGTGTCAGAGAAGTCCAGGGATCCACAGTGCATAGTAAAACAATTTACTTATCAGAATGCAAGAAAGAATGTGATACCTGTATACATATCAGGAATTTTCCTTTTCCTTTCATATTTAGATGCGAATACATGACGTTAAGTGCCGATGAATCCTCACATTGACTCATTTTTTCCGACTTTTTTTTTTATTTCCTTTGCACTACTTGTGCCATTCAAGCAAAATAAGGCAAAGTCATTATTTATAACGGTCAGCCATAAAATCGAGTAGTGAACGTGTTTCATAAAAACGAATATTCTTCTACCAATTGTTTCTTTTTTAAATATTCATCAACATCACTTCCTACGTGCGTTGATGAAGCATTACGGAATGTATAGTAAAAAAAAAAGTTAACTGTTCCTTTGTTAAACTTTAGCCGTTGTGTTCTGCATATTTTATGATCTGTGGGAGTTTTATTTTTAATGGTGAAGAAACGCACGTCTTATTTTTATGACCTTTTTTTTCCCTGGTAATACAAGAAACTCTTAAATCCTTCAGTAACGTCGAAGGAGAATCGGGGACCGAAAGAAAACTTTTCTCCGTCTGTTGTGCAAGGAGGCAGAAAAAGTTCAAACAAGGGGTTTTGTATTTCTAATGTAGTGGAAGAATCGTAAAAATGGATACTCTGTATCTGGCTCACTTTTATGTCAGGCCTTTGGCAAACATTGTAGACCCGACACTCAAATGGAAAGTAAACACCCGGCACTAATATACGATTAGGGGTTTAGGCTTCCAAGGGGCCCACGACACTACGCATGTATGAACGTCGTTGTGAATATATTTACATGTTTGAATTTGTGTATAGCCTCTGTGTGTATATGTAAATATGTTGCCAGTTTTTACTTTACGTCTCTGCCTCCCTGGTTATTGGTTGCTTTCCATGTCAGGAGAGCGTGTTTGTAAATATATATATATATATATATATATATATATATATATATATATATATATATATATATATATATATATATATATATATATATATATATATATATATATATATATATATATATATATATATATATATATATATAGATAGATATTTATATATATGGGTGTGTGTATATATACCTATATATGTACATACATATATATAAATGTGTATGTATGTACTGTATGTATGCTTGTATGTGTGACGGTATTTGGAATGAAGGGATTTTCGCAGTTATTCATAGACACATTCACGTATTTGTTCCCGTATCGTTAATAGTCGCTTTGTTACTCCAGTGTATGGTTCTAAACCATCCAGGATTTCTTCCTTTCGCTGCCATATTGTTATTTATGTTTTTATGGCGTTACGTTGTCCCTTTATTGTTGTTGCTTTTGATGTTGCTGTTGGAATCACTATTAATTTTGTTATATTGTAGCTGTTCTGTCTTTTATAGATTCTTCTTATTAGTGTTGTCATAATGGCAAAAATACTTGTATTAAATATATTAATATATAATTTATTTCCTTTCTCTTGTATGGGAAGGGGAAATGTTTCCCTGAAACTCTTATAGGGATGTGAACTGAATTGACTTTGGGTTTTGACGATATTTAGATATTTCCTCAATAGCGTGGCAATAACTCGTCTCCCCCTTTTACAGCAGATGCTTAGCAGCACCCTCGGATGAAATTGTGCATCATATACGAATCCTTTCGTGAAAACTTTAGTTATCCTCCAGTTCCTGCGCTGATATTCGTAGCGAGAAATCTCGTCGTCTTGAGAAAATGCCTCGTTAGAAGAAGTTCTGTCCAAATTACACCCGAAACTGTATACATTTTTGTTTATTCTTCTAAAAAAAATGGATGGTAAGAAAGTTACCCTCCTCACTTTCTTGTTTCTTGCAGAGACTCGAATTGGGATCCTCCGGCATTGTGTGCGCGTGTGCGTGCGTGTTTGTGTTTTTATATGCGTATTTGTAATCATGTAATTCTTGAGCATATTTTCTAAATTTCGGTAATACAACCCTCTACAGTAACAGCATGGTATTAATACTTTGTAATGAATAAGCTAGCGTACTTACACCATCGTTTTTTTTTCCTTTCACCTTTTCCTTACACTTGTGGATGTACATACCTGTCTTCAAAAAATTTAGACGTTTTACTTCTTCAGCGGATGTAGCCTACATTTGATTCGTACCGCCCCCGAAAAAGAAACTACTTTTCGTTTCGAGAATTTTTCACATCCCTAACGATATTTCGAAGCCTGTTGGCCTTTGTTTGCGCATCAAGATCTTTACTTGTCATCAGGGACAAAGTCAATAAAATCAGCTGAGACGATACAGAAGAAACTCATCTAAATCTGGGAGGGGCGGCCGCTGTTTTATTGGGTTATTCTATTTGGATTCTTTATTTGGTTATTTTTCTCCAGCAGAAAAGCTTATTGGTGTGCCGCAGGGAATTCTAGGAAACTGTAGGTGATGAATTTTCTTTTAGAGGTCAACTTTTTTGTATCAATTAATGTTGTGATGTTGTCTGGTAAAACTAAGAAGAGAAAAATCTTGAGTTTGAGATCCACTGATGGATTTCTGGAATCTTGAAGGTAATCTTTGACAATATACGTTTTTGACGAATTCTAACGTGTAAATGAATTTTTAGTTTGGCTACAGTGCTCTATGCTTGGTTACGTCAGGACCCTATGTTTGGTTACGTCCAAAAAAATATGCAGTCAGTTGGCTTGGAAATTGCTTTTTGGTATTCTTTAAAAATAAAAATCTGATATCAGAGTGTTTTACAGCAGGATTTGGGTGAGGCTGTTCGAGTATAAAATGTCATTTTTTATTATGTTAGATTTTCTCATAACGGGAACTGATAGGCTTTGGTTATTCTTGAAATGTAGAACGATCTTCCTAATGGGGCTCCTTTTTCATTTCTCTCTTTTATGTTGGTGAAAACATTGATGCTCTTTGAAATCATTTCATAATGCATTGTAATCATTTCACTAAAGTATATTCTTTGAATGCAGTTATTTTGGAGTTGATACTACTTTGTTCTTCGTTGGTATTAGTCCTGTCGAGGTTCTTATTTTGAGAGTAAACTTGTTGGCTAAGTATTAATATTGATAGGTTAAGGAAAATATCTTATGTTGTAGTTATTGTGTGCTTGTAAGCTTGTATTTGTTGATTGATTGTACAAAGTTAAGTATACCGTAGTTTAACCAGACCACTGAGCTGATTAACAGCTCTCCTAGGGCTAGCCCGAAGGATTAGATTTATTTTTGAGAACCAATTGGTCACCTAGCAACGGGACCTACAGCTTATTGTGGAATCCGAACCACATTATAACGAGAAATGAATTTCTATCACCGGAAATAAATTTCTCTAATTCTTCATTGGCCGGTCGGAGAATCGAACGCGGGCCCAGCAGAGTGTTATCCGAGAACGATACCAACCCGTCCAATGAGGAACTGGTTGATTGTACATATTCGTTATTTTTCTCTGCCATTCACATACGGTCACCGTGTTCTGTGGTCTTAACTTTGAAAGTTAATGGAATTTCGGGCTTGTTCCGCATGAATTCTCATTTTGATTAACAGTGATGTCTTTAAGCAGCACTGTAAAACAAAATATAAACAGCAAACAAATCTTTACTGCATACTTGAAGAAAACCAAATTCTCTCTTTGAATATTTAGGAATTACCGTCCTCACCTTGTTCTCGAAGGGGGGAATTCTTTTCGAAATTCCCAATATCTGGACCAAGTCTAATTCTCAGGTACTGCAACCGTTTTTATTGGCTTATTGCCTCCACCTATTCTTGCATCATTTTTAACACGCTTAGGAATCTTTCACATTGTATCTCTGTTATTAAGATTATTTTATTTCTGGGGTAAATAGTATCTGAAAACCTTCTCTGCTGTTTATTTGTTTTGTTTTGGTTTTACCTTACATCAGAAGAAGATTCTGTTCTGCAGACAAGTCCAGTCTCTGTCATGCCTATGAACTTGAGTGCCAAAGTAATATTTATATAATTTTATTCAAAATTCCCATATTACTCCATTCCATATGAAATTGCACTTCTAAACTTGGGTGATCTTTCTTAAGATTGTGTAAGCGAGAGTGTCTTAAAGTGAGCATTTAGGTTTGTACTGATTACTTATGTTCGTTATATTTTGTATAGTTAATATCTGAGAGCCTTAGCATGGAGGGTGATTATGAATAGGTTATCCAGCCTTTTGCGTACTCGTCTTTTATCATTTATTAAGAATTTCATTCACTTTTCTTTGTCCATCCAAAGGGAATTGCACTTTGGATATTCAATCTTCTTTTTCCACCCAAAAGGGAATTGCACTTTGGATATTCGCTTTTTCCATCCGAAGGGAATTGCACTTTGGATATTCATTTTCCACCCAAAGGGAATTGCACTTTGGATATTCGCTCTTTTTCCATCCAAAGG
Source organism: Macrobrachium rosenbergii (assembly GCF_040412425.1). NCBI lineage: Eukaryota > Metazoa > Arthropoda > Malacostraca > Decapoda > Palaemonidae > Macrobrachium > Macrobrachium rosenbergii. The sequence continues at coordinate 12,406,494 of NC_089752.1, read as the reverse complement.
AATTGCACTTTGGATATTCACTCTTCTTTTTCCATCCAAAGGGAATTGCATTTTGGACATTCACTCTTCTTTTTCCATCCAAAGGGAATTGCACCTAGGATAAACCTTCTAACTTCGTCGCGTAGACCTCTGGCCTTGTGCGTTTTTCCATCATATTCTCTTACAGCTTTGTCTCTTGTTTAAATTCGCGCAGTAAATTCTGCAGGGCACAAAGCCTTTCTGGAGGGAGCAGCGCTCATTGATTCGTCCAATTCTTTTCTAGACCTTTCAGCTTCCCGGAGAACATTTCTTATATATCCCTTTTTGTTTTTTTTTCAGTTTCACGTGCGTTCTCCTATTTTTAACATAGGAAAATAGTAGTGTCTAATGCTTTACGTCTGTAAAACAGCGGTGTCCTAATGTTTTACATTGTAAAATAGCTGTGTTGTAATGTTTTACATCTGTAAAATAGCAGTGTTTTCATTTTTTACTTATGTAAAATTGCAAACCCCTTCAAGTTAATTTAAGAATATAGTCAGAGATTAGCGGGAAAGGATGATGGTGAAGGTGAAAAGGATTTAAAGTAATGACAGTCTTGAGCTGATGGACTAGAAAAAGGAACGCTCGTAAACATTTAATGGCATTTTGAACTTATCGTAAATTTGGCTTAGATGTGAAAGACATCGCTGTATTCACGGACGTCCTTCGAAGGAAAGAAACGGGTGAATGTCATTAGAAAATCATCCTGAAAGAAACCGTAAATGTGTGTTCAGAATTATTATTATTATTATTATTATTATTATTATTATTATTATTATTGTAAGGTAAATGCAAAAACTGAAATTCGGACCAAACAAGAAGAGACATCATGAGACTGGGCGCTTGAAAGGATTTTAGTACTTCACTTTGACTGATTCCACCTCCGACCTTTTTTCTCCTCCACTCAAACGATTTTCTTCGGTATTTTAGATCTCTTCACAAGAGTGATGATAAATCTTCCTTCCCCCTTTCATCTTTTCTTTGGAAGTCGTTTTGAGATGGAAGCATTCTTCTCATCCCTTTTATAAGGTTTTTTTTTTTTTTTGTGAAGACTCTCCAGAGATACGCTGTGAGTACATCTCTTACCAATTCGACCTCTATGCATTCTTTGTTTTGGCAACTTTTCGAAGGTAGCAACAGATTAACTTTGCTTATGGCTCATCTTCTTGAAAACAAAATCGCCTCAGCAAGCAGTCGGCTGCATATCCTCTTTAGTTTGCGTTATTTTTCTCTGTAATTCACACTTCTGTATACTCAGTAACTCTTGATGTAATGTTATACATCATAGGGAGGACATTTTTGCTTATAGCCTGAACTTAACCTGGCCATGGATCCTTAGCCGGTCAGAATTTTCCATTCATTTATGAGAACCTCAGTTCTTGCTCCTTAACAGTTGTCTCTTGTCTGCAAAATCATTGAAAGTTTAAGTAGTGTATCTTACACTTTATAACCTTGGATGCGTTTTAAGATTATCCAGGCTTTGCGTTTCATTTTGAAGAAAATCTGGGGTGTTTGAAAAAAAGTGGATTATTGGAACTCTCGTGAATACACTGGTGATTTTGAGATAATTTTTTTATGTAATAAGTGTGGTGATTTTGATATAATTTCGTAAACTGTTTACACTCAAGATAATCATGGTTGAACTATAAAATGGCCCTTTTTTTTGCCAGTTTTAGAGGGGAAATCCATATTTCTGTTGCGAAACTGAAAGTGTTGGGCATACACGAGTAAGGAGAGATTTTTCTGTAATATTTTTGCACATACCTTGTCCCTAATATATGCTACCATTAATAGCATGAAAATGATAGCTGGTAGGTAGGGGGTGGGAGATTTTCCGAGCATTCAGGCACTCGCCTGTAATTTTGTAAATTTTTTTACTGAAGATTTATTTTTAGAAGTATTATTATTGTTACTACTACTACTACTACTACTTACTACTACTACTACTAATAATAATAATAATAATAATAATAATAATAATAATAATAATAATAATAGTATGCCTTGTACAAGATAACGCTAATTTATTTCTTGCAAAATGCAGCGCTTGGAATATTGATCAGCCGTGCCTCATGTTTTATAGGTGGTGTTTTCTGTTATTTTTTCTAGAAGAAATGACGAAATTAATCTTTTCAACCATGTTAATGTATGTATGTTTGTATATATATGTATATATGTAATATATGTGTATATATATAATATATGTATGTATGTATATATATATATATATATATATATATATATATATATTATATATATATATATATATATATATATATATATATATATAAACGCACATACATGCAAATAACAAATATAGGACTGAGTCCTTGCATATAATTGTAATATTTCTGTATTGTACCAATAGGGAAAATAAGACGTTTGAAAAATAGATAAAAATTAATGGCAGCTTCAGTGGACAAGAGCACGAGCTCTCTATATGAGGAAAAATTTAATACATACAACAATAAGATTTGGATCCAAGATAGTACGAGAGAAGGATTTTTTTCCAGTGTCTTGATATCATCATATGGACAAAAATATCCGTCAGTACTGGGCTTATCTCACTCTGCCATTCTAGTTTTTTCTATTATTGTACTACACAACTTCTGCTGTATATTTCACTATACTTGTAGTGCACACATCACCCATTCAGCAAGTTGGAAGATTAACGGGAGATAACTTAAAAGAACGGCCTATATTTATTTATTTTCTTGGTTACTCTACTCATAACCAGTGGCATGGTTTCATGGTGTTGTTTCATGGTAATATCTGAGGATGCTGGTTTTGTAAAAGAAATTCTGTCTCTAGAATTAGAGCAAGGAAATTGCCTTTGAATAAATGAAAAGTACTATTAGTAACTGTGAATATTTAATCCACTCACAAGATCCGTTCGGGTTGCGGAAATGGAGAGAGAGAGAGAGAGAGAGAGAGAGAGAGAGAGAGAGAGAGAGAGAGAGAGAAATTATTTCAGAAACTCTCCGAGAAAGATTAGATGAGCGAGTGTGGCCAAAGGGGTTGTGTGTGTGTGTTTGTGTGCTGGGCTGGTGGGTGGTGGGGTGGGGAGGATGGCGACAGTTGTAAGTGATTGGGTACGAAGAAACCTGGTGAATTGAGAAAGAGGATAAAATATGAAAAAGTTATATCTTTCTTTCTGCAGTTCTGCTAAGAGGAGGAATTTGATTTAAAAATAAAAAAAGAAAAACCGGCTTACGATCCGTAAAAGACTTTGAAATAACCTCCCAGAGGAAACTTTTGAAGAGCGGTAATTTCTTGAATTTCTCGTGTTGTGGTAGTAAGGATATTTGTTTGCCAAAGATATTTCTGAATCCATAGATATTATTTTGAAAGAGAATTTGGGATTTTTTTATTTTAGTTTATATACTCAATATCTAACAAACGCTGATAAGTTAAGTATACCTTAGTTTAACCAGACCACTGAGCTGATTAACAGCCCTCCTAGGACTGGCCCGAAGGATTAGATTTATATTACGTGGCTAAGAACCAGTTGGTTACCTAGCAACGGGACCTACAGCTTATTGTGGAATCCGAACCACATTATAGCGAGAATTGAATTTCTATCACCAGAAATAAATTCCTCCGATTCTTCATTGGCCGGCCGGAGACTCGAACTCGGGCCTAGCAGAGTGCTGGCCGAGAACTCTACCGACTCGTCCAACGAGGAACTCAAACAAACGCTGATACATATGCTTTGTGACACAAAAATAAATTTGTTATGAAAGGAATTCAAATAATTCAAATAACATAGCAGTAAACTGAGCTCTATTTTCTTAATATATACATGCATATCGTTAAGGATAAATGTGACTCCATCGTTTTATTTACATTATGGTAAATGACAGATGTTTAAATGCGGACTACACGGTAGGCAAATGCAATGTTGAATGAAACAACCGGCTCAGTAGTTAGAAAGGTGTTGCCGAACATTCTTGATTACTCTAGAGATACGAAGCTCATTAACTTGATGTTGTTATATATGGGTTCTAGCTCGAGACTGTGATGATCATGGTAATAGTTTTATGGTTTTTATACAGATGTATATATATATATATATATATATATATATATATATATATATATATATATATATATATATATGTGTGTGTGTGTGTGTGTTTGTACGTATGTATATTTGTATATGTATATAAATATGTATACACACATTATATATATATATATATATATATATATATATATATATATATATATATATATATATATATATATATATATATATATATATATATATATATATATATATATATATATATATATATATATATATATATATATATATATATATATATATATATATATATATAGAATGCATTATATTATGCAGGCTCTGTCAACTGTGTAGGTCGCTGTCTTCGTGTTGCATTTGTTGTTGCTAACATTATTAACCAGTATTTTTTTGAGCCACCATCATCCAATCTGCAGCCAGTTTGACTGGTCTGTTTATGCCTCGAACTGTAGGTCTTAGGATTCATAAGTTTCATGGATTTAGCTGGAATTATTGTCACTTTCAACCAGCTTGTTTACCGTCAATTCTTGTATTGCGATTGCCAGTGGAGGCATTTATCACGTTGCCGCTATTTCGAATTTTTTCTCACTGTTTTCATAAGATAAAGAAGATAATTTTGACACAGGTGGTGTCTAGAAAGAAATTAGCAATCTCTACTCGGAATCTATTATCATCGGGGAAAACTTTTATGAAATTCATTGGCCAGCCGAACTTTCAGCTCCCATCTCAGCAAGAAACGTAAATTAATTCTCCACAAACTTGGAACGTAATTAACGAAAAAAGTCAAACCTGGTGAGTTTTGCCTTTCTGAAGAAGGGAATGGGGTTTCTTACTGTCTCCAATACTGAAAGGGAACCCAAGAAATTATACCGAGAACTCCTTAGGGGACTACGGAATTAACCCATCTCTTTTTTCGTTCTCAAAAGTTTTCTGGAGGAAAGAAATAAGTTTGGAGAAACGACCTGGAACATTTCTTCGGTGGTGGGGGGCTTCAGTTCTTCAAAATGATCTTTTCTTTTTTCCTTTTCTCTCTCTTTCTCCTCTCTCTCTCTCTCTCTCTCTCTCTCTCTCTCTCTCTCTCTCTCTCTCCCCCCTATTCATTTTGCTCTTTTCTTGTCTCGTCTGTGCCAGGCTATTGTGGTCTTACCTTCTTTAATCTTTCGTTCGCTGTGATTGATTGCGAGCGACAATAATGAAGTTGAAAATACTTGATATATATATATACACACACACACGTGCACACGCGCAAACAAATGAGAGACATAGGCGTGTGATTAGCAATGAAGATTTGCGCTAGGGGTTTATACAGAGAGAGAGAGAGAGAGAGAGGAGCAAAGTTGTTTGTGGAATTTTAATACACATAATGTATAAAAGAAATTTATGACAATTTTCACAAACAACTCTCTCTCTCTCTCTCTCTCTCTCTCTCTCTCTCTCTCACGTATGTACCCTGAGCAAATATTCAGTGTTAATCACCCCCTTGTCTCGTGTGTGTCTGTATATATATAATATATATATATATATATATATATATATATATATATATATATATATATATATATATATACTGCATCCTCTCATATTCCACAAATGTTTATGTGGAAAATGACATTTGTTTTGTAGTGAGTAGGATGGTGAAGGTGAGCCCAATACGGGCCTTAAGCCGGTACCTGGTCCTAAGCCCAACTCCTTGTATGTTGCTGTATATTTGCCAGGCTTGCCCTTTTTTCCTGTTATTGTACACTTATTGTTAATAAATGACTTTGCTTTGTATTGCTCTATTTTCCTCTTTTGTGTTATTATTCATCTTCTACTACACTTTTATTATGATATTCCCTCTTGTAACTTTCCATATAAATGTATACATGAATGATGGAAAGAAAACTGTTTTGAAGCTTTACTCTGCAGTATCTTTTCATATATATGTATATGTGAGAGAGCTTTGGTCAACAGATTCGTTTCATATATATGTGTATATATATGTAAGAGAGAGAAAGAAAGGGAGAGAGAGAGAAGTTGGGTGTGAAGCTTTGCTCCTCTTTTTTTATCCTGGAAGGTAAAGCCAGAATTCCAACTTTTATCCCACCGCCGGTAACTCCTAAAATGAAAACGTTTGTATCCTGACAGCAACAGCAACAGCAGTTACAGCACTGGTGAAATTCGTATTACAGTTGCAGTCCATATAGCTTCTGCCATGTTTTGCTTTTTGGGTTTATAAGTCGGATTTACTCAGAACAATCGCCCTTGCTGTTAATCTAACTCTCATAGTCTGGGAGCTTTATACACGCGTGTGCAGCATAACCTCAAATTCTCGCGTTTTCAACATTTCTCCTTTTTTTTTTTATTTTTCCGTATTTGTGATTCATTTATGATAGCTGAAATACTAGTATGTTTTTTTTATTTATCAAAGATTTAAAGGATTGTTTTTCCATTTTTATATAGCTTTACGAGAGCATGAAATTATTTACATTCAGATAGCGCAGCTATCAAATTCTGGCTCACTAGAGTTCACGTCATGTGTATGCCTAGCGTTAGTCTGCTGCGTTTTCATCACCTCATATTTTATTACTCTTCTCCCAACAAAGTGGTCGAAGCTTGATATCTTAGCTATTTTGATGTGTATTCTGTCATTCCAGTCAAGAATGAAGTCATTTCCATATTCAAGTCAACGTATCTGTTGATATGTTTCTCCATTAATTGGCACATTACATTTTATATATATTTTTTTTTTTATCCAAACGTGCATTAGGAACAAAGTCGATCAAAAATCGACAAAACTAACCACCCTTCTTCCCAGTTAGCTACATTCGTTACTTTCAAGGTTTATTTTATCTGATGAGAAAGAAAGGCATCGTCGGGCTGTAGGACTTCTCATAAAATATGAAAAATATTTTACTAAACGCGGAAATGGCAAAGTTTCATGCTCTGTAAGAAATTCTTCTCAAAAAGATTATCCATTATTCGTCCTACTAATGTATTGCTCCTCGAGAGGTGTCTCCTTTCTTACCTATTCCATAGAAAATGAGAAATTCATTGAAAAAAAAAAGTTGAAAGAAGCGATTTTTAAAAAAGCAATTTTTCAATTTTATGCCCCTTTAAATTAAATAAGAATGTAGCACAACGATATAAAAAAAAATTGTTTCTCCACCCTGCTCTGAGATAGCCATTGCATTTGTAAAATCATATAAAACTGTTTATTCTGAAGGAATTAGTTCTTTTATGGTATTTTGTGTAGTTCTTTTATGGTATTTTGTGCATGCTTATGGAAGGCTTCAGGCTTTCCCTTTGATTTCTCAAAAAAAAAATTATACAGTCGTGGCACTGGATTAAATTTAAGAATGGAATAAAAAGTGGAAGGTCTTTTGTGGACAAGGGAGCTCATTTTATTAAATGCGAAAGCTTTGGGAATTTGGGAGAAGTTTTCTTTTGTTTAGCATTACAATGGAGATCATGAACTTGGATAAGAAATGCTAGTTGTTCCTAGAAAGTTGGTAGCTTATTTTTCCATACTTTTTTAACACTGTTAAAAGATTTCAATGCGTTTTTTGTGTTTCCCTTCGTAAAGAATTGATTTGATTTGTCATAAATCATGTACATGAAATAGGCGTGAGTGTTCTTGCTTTGTGTATTGGCAAGGGACTCGGAGTGAGTGAGAACTATTTCGTGGTCTGTTAATGCAAAGAAAATTGTAATATAACTTTTTTACTTTGGCTTCTAATTTTTCAGAATTCCTTCTTTCATGTTATAATGTTCCTTTTAAAAAAATAAGGCGAGCGTGGTACTCATTCCACTATCGCCATTGATTATAAAGCGACTAAATAAAATTATACATTTTGCCTCGACTTGTTTTACTTAACAATGCTTCATGTATCGTATTGTAGATAAATTTTTTTTTGTTTTTACGGCAGCTAGGTTTAGTGCATAATCCAGACTCCATAATTGTGTTTGTGTTTTTTTAACTAATCTTGATAAAGAAGGAACAACGTCGCAAATAGAAATTATTTAGTTACATTTTTGTGACAAGGGAAAATGATTTTAATCCGAAACGAGATAATGCAGTAAGCCAAACGTTTCCAAGCTTGTTAATGCATTGGAGACACTGAAAAAAATAAGCATTTTTTTTTATTTGAGAGAGGCAACTGAAGGCTTTTCGCTTTAATATCCACGGTTTTGTTACATACTAAAGCTTCCTTTTCATCTGGTTGAGGCTTAATGAATATTGCTATTTCATGTTAATCATAATGTCTTACATTATACATTTTTTGCTCTTCATTGTATAACTGAGCTTCATCAGCTACGATGAACCGCAAATTAGTAATGTTGCCGGTTACGTAAATCCCATCCAACCATTAGGGTGATCGAAGAATAGCTAAGACAAAATCTTTATACTATGCTCACATAACAATTAAAAATATTTATTCACACCCAGTAGTCAATTTATCTATTTTTATCTACATACTTTGTCATGTGTACTCACAAACGTTTGCACATATATGGTGTACATGATAAGAACGTATATAAATTTTTAAAGACAAATAGGTACATCGTTTACTGGATGCGAACAAATTACTTTTATTGTTCTTCTCTGAAGTGAACTGCAGAACAAACCTTTATACGTAGTGCCGAGTTATTTGGGCTCTGTGCGTTGTAGTGGCACAAGGAGAAATCTGTCGTCAGTTGACTTTCTCCTACAATTTAAGAGACTCACTCTCATGAAATTCCTTTCTTACATTGATATATTGCTTATTATTTCCGATACATATGACATGTGTGTGTTTAAACGTAAATGTTTGCATTTTCATTTATATGTAGATGGATTTTTGTTGCAAGATACAGCAATTATCATGTACTGGAAATTGCTTCATCTGATGATGAAAGGGCGCTCTATTTTAATGGTCTTAATAAGATCATTGTAACCAGGCTCTTACTGTGACTCTTTTTCAGTTAAAATAAAATATTTTTATTCTTTGTACGCCTGCTGCCGTTTCTCCTTCAGTTATTGTAGTGTTTTTGCCCTCAGGTCTTGCGATCTTGTGCTTCAGTTCTTGAACAGTGATCATAAGAATTTCTCTTCTAGATATCTTTTAATGCCTTCATAATTCATGCAGGTTTTATCGAACAACTTTAACCTTTTCTGAATGATGTATCGATAGAGGTTAGTAGTTCTTCGCTCACGACCTTGTCGCATCAAGTTCATTTAGTTTTTCGTAATAACTAAACATCCTACGTCTATGTTGTGTCAGTGAATGGTTGACTTCCGTTGAATTAAAGAGAGGTTTGTCTTATATCCTGAGGTTGATGTCATCCTCAAAACCTGGCAATGGTTTTATTTAATATTTATTTATTTATTTATTTATTTATTTACTTTTTCGCTGAAATGGTGGCGTTGTTCTTAAACTAATGAAACCGCCTTATATTTTGCAATGAAACTTTAGAAATGCAAAATATTAAATTTTTTAATAATGCCTTTTTCGTAATGAAGACTTATGGGTACATCCTTTTGTGAACTTAAAAATATAACCATCCTTCATCCCCGAAGTATCGCTTGCTAATTTACCAACTTAATCCTGTGTAAGTCTACAGATCGCTCAAGTGTCAAGAACGTACGTTTTCTGGCATCATTTAGGATCTTGCTGCAAACCTCGCAACAGTTAACTAATATTGGTGACAAAATATAAGTCAAGTAAGATCTTAATGGTGTGACATCGCCTAAATGAATATGCCTCCCGTCAATTTCGTTTTACAGCTTGGCGGAAAAATGCTAAAAGAAAGCGTTTTAGTCGTCTCCTCTGTCCTTATGAACGTAACTAAACGAATCTTTGAAATAGAAATTCTCTTAATGCTTTTATGTTTTAAAGCAACGTCGTTAGTGCTAAAATGTTTCATTTGTCGTCTGAATATTTTTCCCCCTTCTTTCTGCATCTGGACATCTTTTCTTTAATTCTGTCCTACACATTCATGTCTGTTTTTATTCGTGGCATTTAGATCTGCGTCAGATCCTTCGCTTGTGAATCATTCTTTTTTCTTTGTGCTATGTATTTTCTTTCTACCAAGGCTTTATGAGCAGTTCCATGTAGTATAACTATTAGTCTGTTTCGCTTATTCATATGGTGTGGTTAGTATGGCAGAGCCAACTATTCATGCGCATTTGCAAGTTTGCCTTCTATTCCAATTCTGTTGGGTTTCCCTTTTGTTTCTCGTTTTCCATTTCCCAGTTTTTTTTTTTTTTTTTTTTTTTTTACTTTGTTTCAGTCTACAATAGAAGATAGTCACACACAGATGGTTCACCTTTAATTCATATGTTCATTCAGCTATCCAACTCATTCTCACCATTACTTGCGTTCACTTCATAATTTTTTTACCGTTAACATTTTTATGGAATGTTTTCCCTTGCGCATATAACGTTTCCTTTTTGTAGTTCAGCTTTTTTGTCCCCCATCAGAGAATACAGTACGCCAGCAAACACCGGCTAACTATTCCATCTCCCATCGACATTTCTTAGAATCCACACAAAACATCCAACCATACCGGCACAGCTTCTCTCTTCATCTCCCACAGCATGAATATTTTAATAGTCTCTGAGATATAACACGGCTTTGTCGTTCACATCCTTATTGTTGATATAACTTACCTCTAAAAAAAAGAGCTCCTTTGCATATAGGCCTTTATGGGGAATTGTAATAGGTTTCTTAGTCAGCAATTTTCATTGCCTTGTCTTTTTTTTATTTTATTATTCTTTCGTATAGACTAAACGACATCCGTTAAGCTTTTTCAAGCTGAGAGTATGAGAAACGCTCACAGTAAGCTATAGCTTTTGTTTGTATCTTATCTTGAAAGTGTCAACAGGCCTACAGTGTGAAATGCGGTATGTAAAGTTTGTAGTTCCGTCCGCCACCGCTACCATGGGGTTGGGACGATTACATACAGGTAATCCCGCCGGGGACCGGGGCCTCTCGCCACTGGCCTCCCCATGAAGTATGCAGAATGAAGAAGATGCCTTGGTTCTCCAAGTCTAGCTGTCGAGTTTACTACCTTCACACTATCGTCCAGCCCCTTTTATAATCCTTGCCCTTATTTTCGACGGCACTGGTAAAATGATAGTGATAATAATAACCGTAATGATAATATTCTTCCGTATTCCACATGACAAGTATGCTAGTCGACGTTTTGAATCTGCATTCAGTACAAGGTCTGTCCTTGATATGTGATAGGTCGTGTTTTTTAGACTTCTCATTATTCTTTTAATTTTGTTTTCATAATCTCCTACTAAATTTCACTTTCAGTCATTCATCTCAGTCTCGTACTTGTATATAATGTGCTTCATGGGCTTCGTCGTGCAGATCGTCAAGTTGAAGAAAACAGACATAAAAGATGGCAATTTACTTGCTATATGCACCTAATACCTCATAATGAATAGTGCTTCAGCTCTTCACAGTTTTGCCGTCCTGTGTATCATACTTTAATACAACAATAAGCTTGAACTTGCATGCATGTATGTCTGTATATATATGTGTGTATATGTATATATATATATATATATATATATATATATATATATATACATATATATACATATATATATATTTTTTTTTTTTATTATTATTTTAAAAAAATTATTTCGCATTGCAAATTTTGAAACCTAAGGCCACGGTCGGAATCTGGAAATCCTAGAATATGTTTCCATGCAAAGATAAATTATGTTAAAAATTTTACCCAGGTCCCAACACAACAGTTGATATGTCACGTCCTCCACACAGTGTATATAATTTATATTTGGTATACAGACCCAACAATATCGCTGATGAATAAAGGAGAATCTATGTTTCCAACGCTTATAAAGTTCTTCATTTAAAGAATGCCTCATCGGCTTACTCGTTGCAGATCTTCGGGTCACAGGGGTAAAACAGCCATAAAGATAGCATTCTGCTTACTCTGTGCACATAATAGCCCCTAATGCATAGTGCTTTGGCTCTTTTTGCGATATTGTTATTCTGTCCATCATACATTAAAACAACATTAAACTTGAACTTGCACGTATGTATATGCATATATATATATATATATATATATATATATATATATATATATATATATATATATACTGTATATAAACTATATGTACTTGGATTCGTAAAATGTATTTATATATATATATATATATATATATATATATATATATATATATATATATATATACACATACATACATATATATATACACAATATATGTGTATCATACATTAATACAACAATAAGCTTGAACTTGCATGCATGTGTGTGTATATATACTGTATATATGTGTATATATATGTATATGTATATATATATATATATATATATATATATATATATATATATATATATATATATATATATATATATATATAATGCAGACGAATCCTAAGTATATAGTTTATATATATATATATATATATATATATATATATATATATATATATATATATATATATATATATATACACACATACATACATACATACATGCAAGTTCAAGTTTAATGTTGTTTTAAAGTATGATGGACAGAATAACAATATTGCAAAAAGAGCCAAAGCACTATGCATTAGGGGCTATTATGTGCATAGAGTAAGCAGAATGCTATCTTTATGGCTGTTTTTTCCTGTGACCTGAAGATCTGCAATGAATAAGCCGATGAGGCATTCTTTAAATGAAGAACTTATGTTAAGCGTTGGAAACATAGATACTCCTTTATTCATCAGCGATATTGTTGGTCTGTATACCAAATATAAATTATATACACTGTGTGGAGGACGTGACATAGCAACTGTTGTGTTGGGACCTGGGTAAAATTTTTAACATAATTTATCTTTGCATGGAAACACATTCTAGGATTTCCAGATTCCGACCGTGGCCTTAGGTTTCAAAATTTACAATGCGAAATAATTTTTTTAAAAATAAACGCAGTTATTTTAGTAAGAAGCCGAGGTAAGCAAACATTTCGGAGAATCTTCAGGGAAACATTTAGGAGAATCTCCTGAGAACTAAACTTCAGTAAGCCATTAGAGTTGTGTGGAAGATTTTCACACAGGATAAAAAAAAAGTTGCGATGTATGACCATTCGTATATCTTTCCGTTCTGCGAAAGATTTGAAATGTAAGAGGAATTGAAATGTGCCTCTTTCAGCCTTACTTCATTTTGAATATATAATAAATTATAAATATATAGTAAATAACTTAATGGGAGCTTTACTTGCTTTTGATATTTCCTAATAAACTTTTACTGCTGCGGCTTCATGATTCTTAACTAGTAGAGCTCAAAAGTTAGAATTTGCAGTAATACTTTAGAATGCTGAAAGCAAAAGATTTACACTTTCCGAATTTCGTTGGCGGATAACACTCGGTTTTTTTATATATATATAAACCCTCGTTTTAGTTTTCTGAAAAGAAAACTATTGTGCTGGCTTTGTCTGTCCGTCCGCACTTTTTCCTGTCCGCCCTCAGATCTTAAAAACTGCTGAGGCTAGAGGGCTGCAAATTGGTATGTTGATCATCCACCCTCCAATCATCAAACATAACAAATTGCAGCCCTCTAGCCTCAGTAGTTTTTATTTTATTTGAGGTTAATTTTAGCCATAATCGTGTGTTGGGCAGCGATATAGTACATTCCACCACCGGCCCTTGGTTAAAGTTTCATGGGCCGCTGCTCACACAGCATTATACCGAGACCACCGAAAGATAGATTTATTTTGGTGGCCTTGATATACACTGTACAGAAAACTCGATTGCACCGAAGTTTCTTCGGCGCATTTTTTACTTGTTTATAGTGTGAAATGCTGACATCTACAGATGGCTAATCACCCCATATGTAACGCATGTGAACCCTGATTTTGCCATGGAAATGTGGACATCCAGAGATGGCCAATACTATGTAACTTAGATAAGCTTTACATTGAAATTGCTGATATCCAGAGAAGGTTATTCTTTCCACGTATGTCGTTAGTGACCTTTGTTTCCGTGGAAGCGTGGATATCCAAAATTGGCGAATCTTTACACGTATCACGTAGGTAAGCGCTGTTTGTCCTTGATCCAGGATGCAGCTTTCGACAGGTTACTCGACTGTTGTGTTTGTGTGGAGTAATTAGCATCCAGGTAACGATTTTCTCTCGCCTCTGGTACGATTACCATAGTGCTTGAAGTTCTGGTGTTTGCTGTGGCTCTTTCTCGAAACGTTGTGGGGCGATCCCTTCCGTCCCATGTCTTCACACGCGGTTCTGTGTTCAGGAAAGACTTGCAAGCAAGCGGTATGTTCATAAGCTTTGTGTACTCATTATTATTATTATTATTGCTATTATTATTATTATTATTATTAGAATGGTGTGTCTTTTGCCTGGCAAGCAAGCGGTATGTTCATAAGCTTTGTCTACTCGTTATTATTATTATTATTATTATTATTATTATTATTATTATTAGAATGGTGTGTCTTTTGGATGAAAGACGGTGTTGTACATTTGTCCCTATCCAAGTGTAAGGGTAAGTGGTGTCACAAAGAAATATGCGGATGGTTGGGGAATCTCATGGTCGCAAAAAAACTTATCAGAGTAGAGCAAATCAGTACTCATCAGCAACAAAATTGAAAATGAGGCTGCAAAAGGCATCAGGATCAAAATTCTCTCTCTCTCTCTCTCTCTCTCTCTCTCTCTCTCTCTCTCTCTCTCTCTCTCTCTCTCTCTCTCTCTCTCTCTCTCTCTTTCCAGGAAAACCTTACCTATCTGCGGTCTTTAGCTCGTTTCCATGTCGTGATATTGTTGGCTGGGTGATTATTTATGGATTTATGGGCTGTCTATCCTTTTAATTGACGACCCGAGGAGTGTTGACAGGAGTGTCACTCATATTTCAGATCACTCCTTCCCCCCATAAAATTTAACTGGCTGTTCCTATGAAAGAGATTCTTGCTTTGATACAATAAATGTTTTCTTTCTTGGTGCCTTTGTACTTCACACTTTGGTTTCTCGGCGTTAATTCTTGTTATAAACGCTTTAGTATTTCTGTTTTCGCCTATCTATTTACTTCCTTTTTTTCCCACGTCGTTTAATTACACTGGCAACGCATTTATTTAAAAAATCGGTGGCTTATAGGGAAGTCGATTTTCCATGCGTCATTAATGCATGTATTTTTCTTTTTTTTTTTCACAATGAATCCGTGGAAAGTTTCACCTCGCCATTTTCAAGTGTTTGTAAATGGCGACGGCCCGAGTAATTTCATGTACGAAATGATATTTGCTTTTTCCAAATGCAGTGTGCGGGTTTTGTATGAAAAATGTTTTTTGGCTTCGGCCATCAAGCCAGATATGTAATGTCAGGACGTGTTGTTCATTACCAGAATGCGGAATTATATCTGAAAGGCAAAATAAATAGGAGAGCAGTGATCTCCATCTGGTAGTTCGAAAGCGTTGAAGCTCTCTAATCCCAGACACACAACAAACCAAATTAAATTAACCTTTTTTTTCGCCTCCGCATTTCTGTTGCAGTTCACTTTTGCCCGTTTTTGCGTATGAATGAATTGTCGCTTGCTTTCATGTACGGTGTATATTATATATATATATATATATATATATATATATATATATATATATATATTATATATTATTATATTATATATATATATATATATATATATATATATATATATATATATTATTTATTTATTTATTTATATATATGATTGCATACATATTGAGAGAGAGAGAGAGAGAGAACATACTGATATTGTTTAGTCTTCATTCGCGTAAATAACTCAGACAGGCGTTTAATGGACATATTCTGTATTCGACCTGAACATGTGGCGATTGCAGCATATGTGGTTGGTATTTGATTGACAGGTGACCTAGATTTATACTAGCATGACGCGCTTTGTTCGCTAGTCTTCCTCTCCTCTATATCAGATTAAAAGTGATTTGAACTGGTGAGGATTCAAAACCAATTACAATTTTCTTTTTGTCATTCTTTTCCAGAGCAAGGTTATACGAGTGTGTTGTCTGAATTGAAAATCATTCCCGTCTTTGTTAAGTCAAGAGAATATTGCTTCGCTTGGTTCTGCGTTACGAAGATTTGTGTCTTTCCCCTCCGTCCTTTTTTTTTTTATGCAGACGTCCAGACCATATTGTTCTAAAGGACAGTAGCATTTGAATGTTAATCTCAGGCCATGCTGAGTTTTGTTCAAAGAAAGGTGTTCGAACACATACATATTCTCAAAGCCTCCATTACCTGTGAAAAATTTTGCATCTTTTTTGTTGCCTGTATAATTAATCAGTGTGTATTAGAACAAAACTTGACTTGAGAAATGACAGCCTTTTGTGTGTTGTCAACTTAACTATTCATTCCCAGTGACGATGACTTAGATTGATTACATTTTTCATCAGACAACTTATATTGGAATAGAGAGATGGGGGGCACATTAGCGTGATGTGAGCTTACAAAATTCATATAGTTAATGATTTATTGTGTTTACGTGTATGAGTGAAATAGAACTGATCCCTGTGATGATATATATATATATATATAAGAGTAGGTATATATATATATATATATATATATATATATATATATATATATATATATATATAGAGAGAGAGAGAGAGAGAGAGAGAGAGAGAGAGAGAGAGAGAGAGATAATATACATGTATATATATATATATTTGAATATATATATATATATATATATATATATATATATATATATATATATATATATATATATATATATGTGTGTGTGTGTGTAAAAAGTGTGTGTGTGTGTATATATGTCTGTCTGTTGTGTGTGTATATGTGTGTATACATATAGGGCTAATTGCACACCACAAAAATATGAATACAATCTTTTTTATACATTTTTCTCTCTAACTCTCTCTCTCTCTCTCTCCTGTACGTATGGATTTGACTTACATTTGCACATACATCTTCATATATAAACTTTGCAAATACTCAGTGAATTCATTCATTTGTTCTGTGTTAGGCGGCTTGTTCTGCGAATTATGTTCTTCCAGCACTCTTATTTGCAAAAACCAAATCACCTAATTTTATCATTTGAAAGACAGTAATACATTTTACGATTCATGGCTCTGGAAAGGGACTAATTTTCCTTTCCTTTCCGTCAGAGTGGTTATTACGGCAGTGCGTCTTTGAGCCCAAGTTTCGATCTAATTGAATTTCATTGCATTTGTCCTAATTGTAGACTAGGTTACGTGGTAGATTTCAATTTTTCCATTGACTGTACGTTTTCTTCTTGTCTTTTAGATGTGGTTCAAAAGATAACAGAGGTGAGGGACTTCATATATGTTATTGATTTTAAAGAGGTCTGTTGCTTATATATCTCATGGAAATTTATGGTTTTCCTTTACCAACAAAACGCGACGGTTGTTCACATAACCTGGTTTTGGTTTTAAGTAGGTTTTCATCTGTAAGCATCCTCTCATTCATGTGGGACATTGTAATTTTCGCTGTGTACAGAACCTTTAACTTTGAACAGTGTCATCCTATTTTGCTGCATCCATGTCCCAAAAGTTTTCTTGCCCACATGTGAGTTTGGTTATGGCTGCATCTTAGGAGGCTTGTTTTCTTCATTAGAGAAGGAGCCCCCATTGCTCCAGCTGGTATATTTGGCCTGTATCTTCACTGTTGGTGCAGAATAGCTTACATGCTCATAGGTCTTATCAAGTCCGTTGGCCGTTCCTGTTGATTTCATGATGCTTTTTTGAAGATCTAAATTACTGTACTTGGCTACATTAACTTCCTACAAAACAATGTGAGAAAAAACGAGTCTGAGTTGATGCGGACTTAGCTACCGACGAAAGAGGAAGCTGTTTCGCCTTTGTTTCTCTTCCCATCGTCAGTAAACAAAATAAACAAATAAAATTTGTGGTGAGTTGGCATGGACCATGGCTAATGATCCGAATACACGTCCTGATTGTCTCAGCAGCTTGGAAAAAGTTCTTACTTGACCAGTCGTTGCGGTTTGGGTGGTGATCTAGACCTGAATGGGAATCTGTTGGGAGTAAAAAGTTCCGCTTGTCTGAGTTGACATTTTTAAACCAAAAACTAATGAATGAAATGTGGCTGCAGTCCATGAAATTTTAGCTACGATTTAGGCTCGGCTCTAAATATGCATTAAGATCGGATTTTAAGCCTTCCATGGAACAGGAGTAGTCGCTTAAGTAGTAATCCGTTTAATTTCGTCTGGCAGGAAACGATAATGTATCCAGATAATGGAATATTATTAGGAATATTTGCCGATGTGTTTTTTTTTTTTACTCATACTCTTACTATGTTTTTATTTCAGTCATGATTGTGAATATCCAAGTAATTGTGTACCTTTATTTCATAACGGTGTACCTAATGTAATTCTGAATATTTTTACTATACCTAATATTTAATCGTCCCGAATAGTGTTCATTGCCTTCAGTGTTGCGAAATACTGAGTTTTTACTCTATCTTGGTTCATACTGACGTCAATCGTTGTCTTCCTTTTAAATGTTGCCAGCTGTATCGATTACAGTTAATTTGACCTCTGTTTTCAAAACTCTACCAGTGCACGAATTCATAACTTTTTCTCCCCCCCCAAAATTTTCACCACACAGAAAAATAACAGCATTACTTTTGCTGCTAGATCAGCTTCTTCCCCAATTAGGTAGATTTCGCCGGCTTTTTAATAAACGGGAACTAAGCACACTTTTATTATATATTGAACCTGGTGAATAGAAGTTGCTAAATGCAAAATTATAATTCTGTCGTAATTGTTCTCAGTTAAATCGTTTCTTCTTAGTTTTTATGTACTGCATCATTCAAGGTTATTCATTATTAGATGCATTAATAAAAGAGAAAAATTTTTATTTTCGTTTGATATCAACTGGCATTTGGATCCAGTATACGTCATGTGTGATTTTAGGATTAGTTATCTAATGTTTGTCGAGTATCCTGTGGAATAACTGGGTATTCTGAAAAATATATGGATGTTATTTTCCAAATGGCTCTTCTGCTATAATGATAATAACGGCTTCTCTCCATTTTTCTCCCGCAGGTGAAGATGTGACTGGTATGGGTGGCGTGGGCGTTTTCCTCATTACCACGCAGGACGTGAGTGTGGGCCAGGAACTCATGTTCTGGGCCCATGACCCTACCCTCGCCTGGTCCCGCAAGAAAATGGAAAAAACCAGTAAGTGGACTTTTTTATCTTTAGTTGCAAAAGATTTTCGTTTTTTCCATGACCAGACTCTTTCCGTTTCAATCAATCCTTCTACCTGGTCTTGGGTTGGCTTCCAACACTGGTTTCAGGAGTATGAGTGGTCGAATTTCGTTCAGCCTATTTTTGTAATTTTATGATATATATATATATATATATATATATATATATATATATATATATATATATATATATATATATATATATATATATATATATATATATATAGAAGGTCCGCATTTGACTGGACGGACAATTTTATGAACAGACGTTTCACCGATATTATGAATCTGCTTTGAGTGAAGCATTAATATCTGAATAAGTAACTTATACCTTATAAGTTTTATATATATGATTCATAGCAAAGTAGCTATATCTGTAAATGTAAAGGAAATGGTATTTTCAGCATACGAACTGACATTTTATAGCGCAGTCACCAGTAACAGTTAAAACAGCTGTTGATAGTCAAAGGTGCAGGGGTTAAACAAAGCTTGAGATGATCTCTGTCAGGGGAGAATGTAAGATAGAAAAAACGTAAGAAAATAACTAAATGAATAATACTACTTGAAAATAAGATTTTTTTCTCTAGCCCTTGATAGCTTCATAATATAATGAATGGTACCGCTCTTATTCTGGCAAATCGTATGCCAGTAATTTCGAACAATAGTGTTCTCCTTGATGGTAAAACTTTAGCTATCCAGCTTCAGTTGAATTCGCAATGGTTGATAGATATTTGCTCGTAAAGCCAATGACATTGTCGACCGTAGGCCTGTAATCGAAAAAGCAGGTTAAAAGTACCTTAGACATTTCATAGGCTACTTAAAACTTTTCCCATAATTCAGGATGGTCTTCTCCATTATCGATGATGAAAGATACAAGGACTGGTGAGAATGAAAACAAACAGCGCAAAACACAGGAGAGGAATGGACACTTTGTCAGCCGCTGGGTTGTTAAGATGGGATTAGGCCTGGTAGTTTAGTCTCCTAACTGATGAGTTACTAAGGTCACATCGGGAATCAATGGCACGGGGTTGCTTCGGTAATGGGTATTGACGGGTCACTAGAATAATTAGGCCAGCTCCTATGTTAATTACCTGAGGGACTGAGAGAAAGAGACTGGTTATACTGGTAAATAAGTTGCCTCCGGCAAGGGAGGGTAACTGAGCAAGAAAGTTGCGAAATTACCTCGGTGGCCAAATCAAGTATTCTAGTCAACTTGCCTTTTGGAGGAATGACTGTTTTGTCTTGTTACTGGTTAGGAATAAACAATGAAGCTTGCAATTGTGAAAAAAATTACAAAGTATATTTTAACTTACCAGGAGTAAGTTTAAAACCATACCAAAAAAACGAGCTTTTCTATACAGGCTTTATGAGAATGGTGTCCACAACATAGTTACCATCATTTCGGTTTTTTTTTTTATTATTTATTTATTTATTTATTTTTGTAGCTGTTGCAGTTAGCCTTGAACTTCACAGCATCAGAGATAGAGGAATTCAGTAGAAATATTAAAAACTATAACTATTTGGGAGGCTTAAATCTGTAAAAGTTTTCAATCTCACGTTCGTGTAATTTGCAGCTGCAGTGCAAGCCTTGTTGGCCTTCATAGATGAGTTAGATAAGGTGGCGAGTTCAATCCGTAAACAACGTTAAATTCTAAATAGTCCTAACGCAGATCATCTTTTCTTTTCACGCAGTACGAAAACCAGTTGCAAATTCTCCCAACTTCGTCATTTTCATAGTGTAGGGTTCTTGGCTGTTTTCCTTCTAACAGCCAAATTGTACTGGACGCAATCAACTAATTGTTCAGAGCTTTAATCATTAAAGCAGTTTTATTCCTTCTTTCAGCTCGATGATTTTGCACGTTAAAGAATCTCATTTTACGGTAATCAGAAGAAGCATTCTAATTAACTGCTAGTTATTCTTAACAGCCAAATTGACGTTGGGTTTAGTCATACTCTTCATGGTGTGTGTTGTCTCGTTATAAGTTGATTTGATATGCGTATTATTTTTATAATGAGGTGCCTAATTGCCTTGCTTCATTTAACCTTTTGCAACCGTGTTTCCCCCGAATGATCTTGTTAGGGATATATTTTGTATAGCAGAGAGCTAGCTTGATAGTATTTTGACATTTGAATATTACTCCTGAATTGTTTTCGCTTATGTGTGAGACCACTTTTAAATTAAAGATAAAAAAGTCTATTCCAGTATTATATCAAGATAAATGCACGGTTTGGCGTAATACCATTCTAAATATTCAGTAACAGTTGGTTAAAATATGTTTTGTAGTTTGTTGGCAAAGCCTTGCCTGTGGCATGTACAAGAATATCTTCATAATTCATGAGACTTTTTCGACTTCTTTTGTAGAAACAACACAATATTACAGCAACCGATTAAAGGAGATAACCAATAATGCATTTACATAATACCTCCCGTGGTATTATGTAAATGTGACCTCTTGAGGATTTAGCTGAGAAATAGAATTACCATTAAAAGTGAAAGCCATTAGATTCATGTAAACTTATAAAAAGTAAGGATAAGTACCTATGTAATCTCTGTTTAATACAGGTAACGAGAAATAGAATTGTCAAAAAGTGAAAGCCAGTAGGTTCTTGCAAATATAAAAACTAAGCGCTGGTGACTTTGTAATCTCAGTTGAGTATATCACGTAACTAGAACTTGATCCGCGTTAACGTAGAGCATGATTATGAATGAAAGAAAGGTATATATACTGTATATATATATATATATATATATATATATATATATATATATATATATATATATATATATATATATATATAGATAGATAGATAGATATATATATATATATATATATATATATAGATATATATATATATATATATAGAGAGAGAGAGAGAGAGAGAGAGAGAGAGAGAGAGAGAGAGAGAGAGAGAGAGAGAGAGAGAGAGAGGGAGGAAACAAAACTTCCATATAGCGAAACCACCATCATTATTATTAGATACACTGAAAGCAGGGTGTGTTAAGGAAGCTTGAGCGAGACTCATCCCGTTGATCAGGGGGCTTTGTGTCCACGTAAAGACTAAGGTTAGTAATGGTGAGCATGTTATTTATATCGGTCATAAATAGGATTCTAGACGCTGAAGCTGATCAGAACGCCGGCGGCACCAAATATGGCCACGTTCGCCGGTGATGAAAAATCTCCTGGACTGAACGTCGAAAGATGAAAACGATAGAGGCTCTGATAAACACCTCATTTAACAGAGAAGCCACGACTACAAATATTGGCAGCGCTAATACCGAGGATCACATTAGTCACGGTAAACAACATGGAGCTCGCACGTTGTAATTGTGTCAGCGGCAACACTGTTTAACACTCAAGTTGATTAATGTAATTTATGCAGCCCCGTTGTTATTGTACAGAGATATGCCTCTACTGGAACAGGTCAGCGGTGAAGTTTACATGTTTCAGATGGGTGTATCAAGGGTTTACTCTGTGAAATTTCTTTGCTGGATTACGAAATGCTGGAGGATCTTCAAGGGACACTTTTCACACTTTGCTTCATGGATGAATCTACTGCTTTGGTCGACTGAATGGCGTTCAGTACGACATTCAAACCAACAGCATTGTGCTTTGCTCCATCTTTGCTTTAAAAGACTTGGTCTTATTGAGGAACTATGTCAAGAAGTACCTATACTCAGACAGTGAAATATTATTCAGTTTTTAGAATCATTATGGTAACAGGAAATCTGATCATCGTTGAGCGCAGTTGCAAATAATTTTTACTATATTCAGTATGAAAAACAACAAAATTCAAGAATTTGTAAAATCCTCTGATATATCCAGCAGTTAAGATTGCGATTTAAATATATCGGGGGGGGAGGGGGGCAGACGACTTTGTACTTGCTTTTCATCCACGTCTTTTTATGTAGATTAAAAATATAAATCTAAAACTATTGAGAATATGTAAAACGACTTTCTGACCTGGACCAAATGCTAGAAAATAACTTGGTGCCCGTACAGAGGTTGTGCATGTTGAATATTTATTATGTAATTAATTATATATATATTTGTATATGTGTATGAATATATATGTAGTATATATATATATATATATATATATATATATATATATATATATATATATATATATATATATATATATATATATGTGTGTGTGTGTGTGTGTGTGTGTGTGTGTGTACATAATGTCGTTTACTGTAACTGCATAAATTGCAATAATTACCGAATTTATTATTCTTATTTACTGTACTGTACATTGCCTTGGTACGTGTCCATTATAAATTATTCCCTCTTAATTAATCTTTTATAGCTCTATACAGTTGAACAAACTGCAAATATATCGTCTTTCTGTCGGAAAACTAATCATTTCTACCTTTTCATGGTTCACTGGATTCATGGAACGAACATAATTACAAAACCAGTAGCAATTATTTTTCATAGATTGATCCTTAACGTTATTTATTCTGTATGATTCATAGTGGCGATTTTATTCTGCGCTGTGCATATTTATGTTGATGTTGCAATCGACCCTATAATTACATAATCAATACCGAGCACAATTGGCGAAATCTTTTCAAATATGCGATGGTCTGTTATCCCCGGCATATTCATTAGGATGCATTTTGCACTAAGGTAATTGAGCCTCATTATAATTGATAATTTCACACATGCTCAGCAAACACCAGGGGAACACTAGATCAAAAGGATGGTGTTTGTGTTTTAATCTCTCTCCCAACAATAGCGAGGCGACTAATCTTCCCTCCGAAAAATGATGATCATTTGCTTTTGCAAGAACCAGTCTTGCAAGCGTTCATGATGATTGATATCAAATTGGAATCACCACGCCTTAGATGACTGTGCCGAACTTAATTGAAAGAGTTACGTTATCCTCTTTGACTGTGATTCCAGGGAATGCGATCCAACAACAAGTGACACTTGTAGAAAAAAGGAAAACTATGATAGTGAAAGGAATTAGCTGATGAATATTAGATTTTCTAAAGGGTTTCACTTCAATAGATGGCCACCAAACTCACCCTCAAGGACAACGAGTATCATTTCGTCTATCGATTGCCTTCCTTACAATGGATCATTGAGGCTGAAAATGAGCTGCCGCCAGTCTGAAATTCCTCTGTTTCCCCTTGTAAAACGTTTCTCTTTGGCGGTCTGCGTTTTGTCAAGTTAAACCTCGAACCATTGAATTACCATTGTTGAATGCTTTATATTTTGTTGAATAATTCACTTTCCTGCATTTTTGCATTTCTTCCCTTGCTTAGTATACGTGCTCTTAAGCACGTTTTGTTGAATTAATATCATTCTCTCTCTCTCTCTCTCTCTCTCTCTCTCTCTCTCTCTCTCTCTCTCTCTCTCTCTCTCTCTCTTTTCCCCACCACCTGCTATCACGCATGTTACAGACAAGTCCAAACTAAGGTTATTGTTGTAATATATTGGGCACTTAGTTTTGTCCATATGCTAGCGAAATATTTTTGTTGCAGCTGCCGTGAAAATAATGGGCCTATTATCGGATTGTTATTCTCACTGGTGATGGTGATGGTGGCACGTTCTTCTTCTTCTTCTGCTTCTTCTTCTTCTTCTTCTTCTTCTTCTTCTTCTTCTTCTTCTTCTTCTTCTTCTTCTCTTTCAAATCATGTCTGTTTCCCAGAAAATCGCCCACGGATGTGGGTAGTCATAGTCGTCGGTAAGGCGATTAATTGTCAGCGTTTGTGCTTTCATTTTGAAAGCATTCCAAATTCTCTTTTCAGTGTTCTTTCGCTTTTCTTTTCCTCTGATCTTCTGCCACTTGGGGATCGCTCAAAATCTTGGCTTGATTTTTTTTTTTTCTGCTTTGAACAGTATTAAATAAGAGGCATTGTTTTTATTTAGAAATACAGTCAGGTGACTAATTTTGTAAATACATAAATACATATATATATATATATATATATATATATATATATATATATATATATATATATATATAAATTTATATATGTATATATATACATACATATATATTATATATATATATATTTATATATATATATATATATATATATATATATATATATATATATATATATATATATATATATATATATTTATACTAAGAAATCACAAAAAGTAATATGTGATTTTTTTATTTAGTTAGTTACTGGGAAAGTCCAAATGAAAAGACAGTGCCAAGTAATTTTGTGCCCTGAAGATGTGTTAAAATGCACGAAAGTACTTGGCACTCTGTCTTTCATTTGACTTTCCTAGTGTGTTTATTATATATATATATATATATATATATATATATATATATATATATATATATATATATATATATATATATATATATATATATATATATATATTTACATTTACATATATGTGCTTGTATGAAATTGTGTTTAAAGTGCATTAGTATGTATATAGCTGTTGACTAGTTCACAGTCATCCAAGTTTCTTAGATAATGAAATCGAGATTTATACATCTTGAGGTCCTTTTCAACCATTACAGTTAAAGGTTTCCATCTCTCTTTTCTGCTTCTTTTGTGAACTTTTCCCATCCTCCACCCAGACCCCTTGTGTGCAATAATCGATTTTTCTTTCTCTTTATATTCCATTCGAAGTCTGACAATTTCGCCTTCATTGCTTAAGTACGCTTTAATCCGAACTTCTTTGCATGTTTTGCCATTTTTCTAAAAATTTTGTTTGTAATGCTTTATGATTTTCACATTGTTTCTGCAGTATGATGATGTCCCTTTCTTTGATTAGGCTGTCATTATGATGAGTGCGTTTTAAAAAAAATTGCTCGACATTTAAGTATAATTCAGGTTTGTTTTTGCATATATGCATATGCTGTGCAGTTCATACGTGCACCCGGTCATCTGTGTATGGATATCATGCAAATCTGTCCCGATTTAAGTGTAAAGAAGTTTATATCGATATGTATACTTTATTTATTATTTCCGATAAACAAAATAGGTATAGACTTCTGGAGCTGGAGTGGCTGTGTAGGGGTAAAATCTAAGGATATCTTTGGAAATTGTAGAAAAAAGTTAAAAATGAACTTCAACGCAACTGATACTAGGGAGCAACTCGGTGATAATCTCATTTAATCCCAGTTTTAGATGATAGTGTCTTAAAGTAGCTGTAAAGTTTATAATTTACTTAATCGTTAAAACAGTTTTAAGTATTCTGTGAGCGTTACCGTAAGAGTCCCTTGTCTTGCAGTTATGCAAAACGTCAGTAGCATCATAGCTCGCCTTGACTAGTAATTCTCTTAAAGAGTACAACGTGAAACACCTCTCTGTTGATAATGATTCAACATTTTATATTTCGTAAAGGAAAGAATATTAAGGAAAATGCAAAATCCGGCCAAACTTTAGTGCACTTTAATCCTCGAACCTTAATGGAATAATTATAAGTTATAAAGACACAGATACCATGCAAACTCCTTCATCATTTGAATGTTCCAGAGAAGTGTAGATGAAAACGATAAAAGAACTTTCGTCAGATGTTCCGATTAGATAGTAGAGACAATCACTAGGCTATGAAGTATCTTGCATGTTAATAAGAATATGTTGCCCCTTAAACGTTTTTTTTCTCTTATTCTCCCTTATTTCTGACGCCAGGAGTAAAGAAGCTCGGGCGATAACTGAGAAAGGTAATTTTCTGAATTCTTGCTTTCGTACGTGCCGCCGCGAACTCACTGGAGCTGGTGTCAGAAAATGTCTTTTCTTTCGTGTGTAGACTACTTTTGGAACTTGTGTTAACATCTTAACGGCTTCTCGAATTTACTTGACCATCCCTGAAGAGTTCGAAAACAAACGTAGCTTATGCACAGTCTCTGTTAATTTTTGTGCTTACACATCTAGGCAGGCAGCTTCGCACACATTATATTATATATATATATATATATATATATATATATATATATATATATATATATATATATATATATATATATATATATATATATATATATATATATATATGAGAGAGAGAGAGAGAGAGAGAGAGAGAGAGAGAGAGAGAGAGAGAGAGAGAGAGGGCCGGTTGGCGCGAGGCTAGATGCCCTACTGAAAAACACGAGAGAAGATTTGGAAGACTGATCCTTCGGTCACCCTTTTCAATGTATATATATATATATATATATATATATATATATATATATATATATATATATATATACATACAGTATATATATAATATATATGTGTGTGAAAAATAAATATAAAGAGCTAATTTCCTTTTGTATACGTATATACATATATGTGTGTGTATAGATATATGTTTTATGTATGTGTTTGTGTGTGTTTGGAGTTGAAGTTTTTTCGTCGAATGCAAATGAAAGACAAAAAGTTGAAGATGTTGTGTTAAAATGTTTTCAAATTATTTGTGGCGTGAGAAGAATTGAAAGGGTAAGAAATATGATGGGGGGTGGTTGGTTGGGGGCGATACACACTTCCGAAGTCTGATGAAGGAGGAAGAGAGGAAAACCTAGAGAGACGGAGTGAAACGGGTATGTGAAAAGAAAGGGAAGTCTATAAAATAACTGATGTGGAAGTTTTCTACTTAATGATTTATCCGCGCCTCAGCAGAGTAGGTGTAAATGTGGTAGCGACCGTTGTATTGGTTTATCTCTGGGACCCCCCTGGCTGAAAGTTTCACTGCTGCCCCATGTAAATTACTTTCTTCTTTTTCCTTTTCATCGAGTCTTTAAATCCCCTCCTACTTAGCTTTTCAGCTTCTTTAACTTTATCCTTTGGCTGTGTCTTAAATTATAGACGTGTAACCCGCTGGTCTCGTTGAATTACCCGTTAATAATAATAGTATTAGTGGTGCTTTCTGTCATTTATAGTAAAAGTTATCCATAGTAAAGACTGTGTGAATGCAAGAATAAGATCTTTATTACCACTTCGACTTTTCTCTGAAAAGCTTGTCTTTCTGTTGTTCGAAAGCAGGTTTGTGTTGTTTTTCGCCAATTTATTATATTGATTCCACGAATTGTTGCAAGCATATATATATATATATATATATATATATATATATATATATATATATATATATATATATATATATGTGTATCCGTGTGTGTGTGTATGTACACATAGATAAATTTTATGTATATATATATATGATAAAATTTATGTATTCGTCTACAATATATACATATGTACATACATATATAATATATATATGTGTATGTATATATGTATATGTATATGTTGTGGACGAATACATAGTATGGACTTCTGTATGATCTTTCCATAATAGTTACCCAGTATCTAAAGTCTCTCTCTCTCTCTCTCTCTCTCTCTCTCTCTCTCTCTCTCTCTCTCTCTCTCTCTTCCGCGATCAGAATCAAGAAAGTACAATTTCCGGTTTGAGTTTAGGATTGATGGACTACCTGGGATCGCGTGACACCCTGCCACTTCCTGCCATTTTCAAAGGTCGCACCCTTTGTGTCCCCCTTCTCTCTCGCCATTTGTTTCTTCATGGCGTATCCCATTATTCTTTCGCTTTAGGGCCTTCGGAAGCCCGAGTTTTTTCTTCTTAAATGGCCTTTATCAAGTTTGCTTCGTAATGGTTCGCCGTTTACTTTTAGGCGCATCAAAAATGAATTCTTTTTAGGTTTTTATTTTTCTGTAATTTTTAGGGGTTGAGTTCTTCCCTAAGAAGGTAATGTTTATTTCTTTTTTTGTACGAAAGCATTAATGTTATCTCCATTTACACTTATATATTATATCTAATAGAAATGTGTGCGTATGTGCATAAGCTAAGATTTCCTTTATCACCGAAAATGCCCGTGGAGATGGTATACTCCCCGAGTGAATTTATGAAAAATTTAATTTTTAGAGGCCTCATTTCTCAGGGATCTCTGTAATAGTCTCGCTTCGCTTTCATGAAAAAATAATATAAATGTATTGTCATCAAGCTTGATCTTAAGGCAATAAACCCCTATTGCGTGATTTGGAAAATGAATATTTGCTTGGTTCATCATGTGTCGTTGTGGCACTTGATGAAGCCAACAGGATTAGTTGGTTGCCTTTTGATTCCTTATTATACATTCAGAAATCTCCCGGTTAATGGTGGGTCATTTACATAAGAATGCGCCTCGCCCTAACTTCGTTAGCGTGCTCGAGCACAGGTTTCTCATTTCTGAGTGGCTCACTGATGTGTCTTGGCTTGAGCTCTGCCAGCCACGCCACCCACTAGTCATATTTCATGATTGACTTAGATGCCACTCTCAGGATGGCGGACGAAAAAAAAGGAGAGATTATTTTTCATATAGCTTGGAAAGATAATAGAACACCTGTATACGGTTAATTTGTGCTTCAGCTTAAACATTTAAGGAGTTATCATTATCATCGACTTCAATTCCGTGCGACGCAAATGACGTAAATGAAATTCCGCTGCTAGTGTCCTTTCTGTGATTTCACTTCCACAAATCTCCATCTATTTCCAGCCTCCCTCCAAATTTTCATCCAAGTACGTTTGGGTCTTCCAACTCTTCTTGTACCGTCAGGAGCCCAGCTGACACTATCATCTACTAATCCGCGTTTTGTGGTGCGGAGGACATGACCAAGCCATCTCCATCTCTCTTTAATTATTTCCTCATCTACGTTTGGAATATCCTTAGTTTCCCTTTAGGAATAATTTAGCTTATACATATATTTAAAGCTTGATCCTCAAATCGACAAAATCTTTATGATATATATCTTTATAATCTACTGGCCACTTTCGTACCAGATACGTATGTGAGTGTAAAAACCACAATGCCCTCTTTCTTTGGGATATACTTTCATTGCCGTATCATGATTCATATCTAAATAGCAGTACAGATCGTACTAGCCTAATGTACGAATGTAATCATCATTCCTGAATCTTATTCAGCTTGTCCACTTTGGAGATTTGAAAATATAATTACGTCTGTTTCTGTTGTACTTATTGAGAGGATGATTTCATTTTGGTGTTTAGTGAAATTTCCATTGATTGAGATCTTTATGTGCATTTGTGTAGGTGTGTTGATAACATGAACATATTTGTTTCTTTCGGTATGGATAAATAAGCAGGGGCAGTGTCTGTGCTAATTGATGTTTGAGCATTCACACTTAGTGATCTAGAGTAATGTATCAGCAGGTATATTTTCAGTCCATCTGCACTTGTTAATATATTTAGAATCTAAATAACTGTATAATGTTGGCTAGCGGTGTCTTCGCTAGAGTACTTAAAATCGACGGAGGGATCCCTACAAAGCAATCTCATTCTGGCTTCGAGAAGTCATCAGAAGGACAAACAAATCGTCTGAAACGAATCTGGCTGCTCAACGTGTTGCATACCCTCTTAAAACCTGTGGTGGCTGCTCAACATGTTGCGTACCTTCTCTTTAAGACCTATGGTGGCTGCTGAACATGTTGTGTACCTTCTCCTTAAACCAATGGTGACTGTTCAACATGTTGTGTACCTTCTTAGGATCTGTGGTGGCTGCTCAACATGTTGTGTACCTTCTTAGGACCTGTGGTGGCTGTTCAACATGTTGTGTGCCTTCCTAAGACCTGTGGTGGCTGCTCAACACCTTGTGTACCTTCTTAGGACCAGTGGTGGCTGTTCAACATGTTGTGTACCTTCTTAGGACATGTGGTGACTGCTCAACATGTTGCGTACCTTCTCCTTAGGACCTGTGGTGCCTACTCAACATGTTGCATACCTTCTCCATAAGACATGTAGTGGCTGCTTAACAAGTTGCATAGCTACTTGTCTCCATCTGGACATAAGAGTATGTAGTCTAAGGTTAGGGTGACTGGTATTCTTTCCCACTGCGTTATCTTCCTTTTTCAGCAGCCACAAGCCGTATTCTGACTGGTCGTGCCTATCTCTGACTTTTGTTAGTTGGTAGGTGTTACGCCTGCTTCCCTATCTTGAACAAAGAGCATTATTATGCTGGTCTTCTTCACATTCCTAGAGTAACAATAAACCACACTGGCGCAGGTCTCTGTCTTCTGAGGCATCGTGTATGACAAGATAGACGGGACATGACGGGAAGCTTACATTTCCGCGTGGTACATCAGCACCTGTCATGATCTGAGACAGTAGCCTACCTCCCGCCTAAGGGATAAGTCTCCATAAAAAAGACAAGAGTTTGTATCCTCGTTGGAGCAGATGGCAAATCATTGAGGTAATTTTCATTTTTCCTGGAAGTACAAATCAGAAATCTTTTCATTTTAATCCCTCCTCTGATTGCTCCTCGGTTGCCCTGACAGCATCCTTGTTGGCTCCTTTATGTTTGTAATAAAGATTATTTGTCACAGAACTTCCATCAAGTTCGCTCATAGAGTCACTTTTCTAGTCATTTTG
Source organism: Macrobrachium rosenbergii (assembly GCF_040412425.1). NCBI lineage: Eukaryota > Metazoa > Arthropoda > Malacostraca > Decapoda > Palaemonidae > Macrobrachium > Macrobrachium rosenbergii. The sequence continues at coordinate 12,374,873 of NC_089752.1, read as the reverse complement.
ATGACGTCATTTCCCTTTGATAATTTTTAAAGTTTTGACAGATTTGGTTTGTTCCAAAGTCGAAGTAGTTTCTAACACGTTGAGTTTCGGGAACTATTCAATACTGCTGTTGCAAAAGAAAAAAATTAGAAGAGATTTTGGATTTTAAGATTATTTTGAAAGAGATTGATGCTTTGAAAAATCATGAAATGATTCAAGCGGGGCAAAAGTTGAGCTTAATCTCCTATATTCTTTATTGCCCTTTTTATTTCATTTCAGAACAGCGGGGCATAAATATAAATAACTATAAAAGTAAATGGGAATATGGCGTATTTTAATCTCTCTCTCTCTCTCTCTCTCTCTCTCTCTCTCTCTCTCTCTCTCTCTCTCTCTCGCAAGAGCTTGATGAATTTTAAAGATAATGAAAAGATTTCACTCGGTCGGAAGTCAAGCTTAATTTGCTATAAGATTAAGGTTTTTTTTCTAACTTGATGATTTCATTTCCAAGAGATCAGTAAATGCAAGATTAATGTTAAAAGTCAATGAATAAAAGAAACGTTCTCTCTTTTTCTCTCATCATCAGCACATCGTCATGTTAGCCCAATTACAGGATATTACTCTCGGCTTTGAACATATGTTATGTGCTCTGTGTTTGCCTTTTGCGGACTAAATAAGAAATGATCGACTTCATTTACTGGAATAATATTCCACGTGCTCTGTAACTGGGAATTTTTCCACTATTGCTCTCCAGTTCGTTGATCAGGAAATTGTTATTGACAGAAGGAAACGCGAGGGGGGAATTCTACACTGCTCTGCTGTGCCCTGCCTTGTGGACATATTCTCTTCTGAGAATACTCTCTTCCATCCTACGCGCTATTTTGTGTGACGCGCATGACCATCTAAGCTAACTGGCAGGATCTGTAGCAGAAAGGCGTTTGTATGTGTCGGTACGCGTCAATTCGTTAAATGCATTTTTGAGCGAATGTTCAAGCATTCAGTCGTAAATGAGGTTCATTGGGGAATGAAACCAGTAGGCTATAAATAATCTTACTGCTATCTGAGCTGAACTGTTTGACAACTTTACATGGTTCCCCGTGCAATTTTTGAGGATCTGATATCACAGATACACCTGTTTTATCGGGAAATCACCAAAATGCCAAAGCGTCAAGTCTTTAATAAATGTTGAGCTTTAAATGGCCCCCATATGTAGTCGTAGCCAAGAAATTTCAGGATTCCTTAACGATAATATTACAGAACTGTAATATCAGTCTCAACCCATTGTTTTCTTTATCCAGCACCATGATTTCTATTTTGCACGATTAAAACGGAATTTCAACAGATAACTATTTTTGGGTAGGCAAGAAACGTGAAACAAAGAAATAGTTTCCAGTTTGTTATCAGTAGTGAGACTTCTGGCTGAATGTTTACCGTTTTGTCTTCATTTTATCTGTATCCAGTAGCTTGAGAGCCTCAGAAATACAACAGATCGACGACAAACGTTCTTAATCGACTGACAGTTAAGAATTTCAAAAGAAATAGAATCATCCGGATTTTTTCTTTCTTTCTTACGGTCAGAGAAAACAAGAAACTCACATTACCGTCTCAATAAACTAAGAAAGCGTCGAAAATGAAAATTCCAAGAACAATGGAGTGAAAATACTTTGAGGGTTTTTATCTTTATATTGACGTTTCCCATTTACTGGCCTTGACTCTCTCTCTCTCTCTCTCTCTCTCTCTCTCTCTCTCTCTCTCTGTGGGTGTTGCTGCAATCCGGCAGCATGTGGGGGAGAGATTATATCTTTTATAAGCAGTCGCTGTTTTAATTGGTATAGATTTGAAAATAAGTGGAGTTTGAAAATTCGTTAGGTAGACGCGATCCTTTTATCCTCCTGGCTCGAATGAAAAGAGACGGAGCGCTATTTGTTGACTCCGTTGCAGTTGTTGGTCGTCCTATCACGCAATTACCACACCACGGCGCTTAGAGTAGATCGTTCGTTTTGTTATTTTCAGGTTTCAGGTCTTGAGTTTGTATTTTAAACGTTAACTTTAACAGAATTGTGTATGTGAGGTATTCTTTGAATTATGATTAATTCACGTTTTGATGCACATATACATTTGTCTGCGCGTCTGTATGTATGCATGTATGTGGTACAAAAAATGCACTTTGCTGTACCTTTCTGTCTTTACATTTATATATATATAAGTTTTATATAATTATATATATATATATATATATATATATATATATATATATATATATATATATATATATATATAATATAGAATCATAAATAAGATTAGCGAACCCACTCTAGCAGGGTTCGCTATTCTTTGCAAGAAGACTATTGCCCTCGTTATTTTTACATGGGAATAATCGTTCTGCTGTTCTAGACATGAACACTTCTGGTACTTCCAGATATTTGACTCTTTCCAGGGCTAGTACTAAACAAGGCGTGTTTAGTATTAGCCCTCGAGTTCGGACCGGTGTACAGCTATTCTTTACATGGGGATCATTGGGTTCGCTGTTCTTGACATGAAGATGTTGTCTGTTAATCTTGACATGATCCAATATATATATATATATATATATATATATATATATATATATATATATATATATATATATATATATATATATATATATGTTGGATTTTGATATGACCATACTCTCATGTCCATAAAGAATACTTAATGTAAAAAGAAAAAGCCGAACTAATTATACCATTTTCCTGGACCAAAACTGAGTTACCAAATAAAAACGTAAAAGAAGCATTATGAAATCTTGTGACAATGAGATTGCCTGTGCAACGAAGCGTTGTTCTTAATAAGGCAAGTAAGTGTGTCTGATTCTATGCGTGTGTGCTCATGATTTAGGATAATTGCTGAGGTTCGAACTGACTTATCACCATCGGACGGATTAATGGGCCAAGAATAAAAGGTAATCATCTCGTTAGAGTGAATTATCGTGACTTTATTTCTAATTAACCTTGTTCCGTAAGGAATGAAGATAAGTGCGCGCCATCTTTCATGCAAACAAATCACTATCATCCGATGTATGATAAAGTAGATAAGTTGTACGTTTTTTAAAAAGAGAAAAGTCGTCAATGTTGAGGGAGTCAGGCCTCTCTCTCTCTCTCTGTGTGTGTGTGTGTGTGTGTGCGCGCGCGCGCGTGTGTATGAGACCGTTTTGTGGTACTTTCTAAAGATCGTTTGATATAGATGTGCACCAATTCGGTCACCATTCTACGTGATGAAGACAGTGGATTCTAAAATCTTCAGTATAATGATTGATAGATTGTCGACGATTTTCCTCGTTTATTGTTGTGTTTAGGGGATCAGATGCGCGTGAGTTTTTCATTCTTTTCGTTGGGTATCCTCCCATTTTTTATCAGAATTTCCAGAATTTTAACGCCGGAGCAAAATGAAAATAAAAGGGAGATGTTGGGAAGCAGCTCCCGTGTGATATCAAAGGCTATCAGGCTTCCGCATGAAGCTATCGGATATTTCTGGTATCTGTAGAGTCGCTGATACTGGGCTTCAAACTGTGTGCTCGTGGCGTGTGTGCGCGCGCGCCCATGCATCTTTATGGCTATGCGGTAAGTCAGTTTTTGTCTTTATAGATTCTTTTTGGCGGCCGCCTTTACCAGGGGGGAAACGGTATGTTTCAATATTACCGAAATATTTCCGAATGGATTACTTGCCGTGTGGAAATTTTGAGCCGTATAACAGGGCAGCTTTGTTGTGACTGAACTTCAAGATCAACAGTATTTCCGTACGTGATCTCAAGAACTGAGTTGTGTTTAATCGTTAGGTGAGTGCAAGATTTAAACCGAATGTTTCCTCTGTAAGGTAAATAAAAATGATAATCGCCCCCTTGCATTGGTTACTATATAACTACTTTAGTGATTATTATTAAAGACGGATATGAAATGAATATCAACATTGATAACAGAAGGTGAATTTGTGCATCAGTTGGTAAACAGTAAGCACTGATAGCGCAGTAATAATGGTTTGGAACGTGTAATCAATTGCAAACAGGGAGTAAGCAAATATTTTCAGTAATAAAGAACACATAATACGATCGTAAGCATCGACATCAGCAGAAACAACGCCATTGTTGATTCAGGTATTTTTCCCGTCGAAGGACGGCTGCACTTTTAAGGGTTTCCAATCAACTCTAAAGGGAAAAAAAGGAAGAAAAAATGGCTTTTGAGAATGAATGAAGAGTCATTGTTACGGGTATGGAAGAGGTCTCATCTCTCGCGTCAGTGGAACTTTTTAATGGCTGTCTGGACTGTTGGCATCGCGCACTGGCTCAATATTGACCATATTTTCATTTTGCATAATGGCCTCGTGTATTTATGTATCTGGTAAAGAAATGAGACGATTATGCCCTTCCCTTTGACAGTCAGCGACCATTTTCGGCATTATGAAATAGAAATCGTCATTTCCTAAATGGATTTGATATCAGTGCGTCTGCAACTTTATGGCAGTGATGTTAAATGGAAATAAAATGACGCTGTCAGTTCAACTGCATAATTTGAAAGCTTAGTCGGGTACGGTTGTATAGATTTATTTTTATTTTTTTTTTTTGCCCGTGTTAAATGCAATGTTGCATATTTCGATAGAGAGTTGAAACATTACCAGTAGTTTGTATCAAGCAAATTGTCATTATGTTCACAACCCAGATCAGTTGTGACTTCTGTCAAATCCAGGCTCCTCTATACGCCCATCTAGTTCCCAGCTTTGAATCCCATATATTACCCCGGTCCGTTTCTTATTGACTTTAAGAGACGCCTACCCTTTCCTAGCTCATAGTTGTGTGCCCCCCAGTGAACGAAAATCTTTGAGAATTTCTCTTAGACCTTAGATGGCCGAAAACAGGTTATTAAATCGATCGTCAGCCTAATGACACGAGGATGATAGAAAGTTTTGTGTTTAAAGCTCGTTTTTGAACTAATTCAAAAATGAAAAGATAAAACTAGCTGAAGTATTCAAGGAATTTAGTTGGCTGAATGTTCGTACAGACATGGCATACAGACACCTTAACAGATTTTTTCTTTTCTGTTTCCACTGGTGTGAGAGTCTGGAAACTTGCTCAGATAATTACATTTACAAATTATTTCTTCCATAGGTCCATGGCAGGTTAGGCGCTCTTTTATAGTATGGTATCACTTATATTATTTTTAAAGCCTTCTATCTTTCTTTATGTGTTCTGAAAATAAGTTTTCTATATGAGGAGGTGTGTATATCTCTTAGCCATGTACGACCCTACGCGAGAATATTTGTCTCCATCTATATTTGTTTGTTATATGCTATAACATCGTCCAGGGAACCTGAATCTCGGCAGCTTTGCAGCCAACAGTTTGCCCTGCCGTTGAACGTCAGCCGTCCTCATTTTTCCCTGACGATAAGGAATTGTTACGTTTAGAATTTCTCATTTCGTAGATTCCTTTATCATAAATCCTAACCATAGAAGAGGCCCAGCGGCTGGATCTTGTTCCACGCACAAACTCTCTCCTTAAAAACCAAACTCCACCTTCTGAAACTGACAGCTCTCTGGGAAACTTTATTTTCTCTCTCTCTCTCTCTCTCTCTCTCTCTCTCTCTCTCTCTCTCTCTCTGTATGCTGTTAGTTCATTATGAATCGTTCGTCTTGGTGGCAAAGCACTTACTTCTGCAGGGGTTCGTGAATACGTCTACTTATTTGATTAAAGAGATTAGACATTCCCAGGAATGCGTCCGAAAAAATACACACCAGAAGCTGAAGTTGCCTACAAATTTGAGCGGCTTTGTGATGTACTAAAATATAACTTGAAAATAGCATTTCACAGTTAAATACTACAACCCTCATGAATTTCCTCTTGATGCGAGTTGAATTTGTGTTTTTCTACCGGTCAGAAATTCAAGCCAACCAGTGAGCGTGAGCATTCTTTCCCCCCCCCTCTTTTTTTTCTCCCCGTCCCTTCCCCTATATCGACCAAGTGTGGGTGACCCATTGAAGCTCTTATTCCTTTCATTCCTCTTCACTTTAAAGACTTTGATTTCCACCTAAATAAATCCTCTTCCGCTTTTCCTTTTGAAGGTTTGGACTTTGTGACTTATCCTCCTCTGGTATATTGCCGTATTCCACTTATCAAAACTCCTCATTGAGTGTCAAGAGACCTGTTTATGTATTGTATTTCCCTACTTTAAAGCGTGTGCAGTAGGATTCAGGAATCGTGAGCTAAGGTCCGGTTTTTTTTTTTTTTTTCAACATGTTTTGCCTCGCTTAGAATGTTTGCGTAACCATAGAAACTAACTGTGCTGAGAGCGAATGAATTCTCGGTTAGAATATTTAGATGTAAAACATGGTGGATATACATATTCTCTCTTCATTTCAGTTAACGCTGGAGAACATCTTCGGTTGTGTGAAAGTCATAGAGGTTAGGTAGCGTACAGCTTATGAAAATTCCGGAATAGTTGAACATCGTAAGTCAGGCCCTTTCAACTATACTTAACCTGTTTACCGTGAGGGTTTGGTGAGGTCAGAGCCCACAACTTGCCATACCACATCTTCGAATTTTGTAGGCCTAGTTTTAAATAAGCTATGTTAAACGTAAGGATAGTTTTAGACTTTTGTATTGATCATTGAGTTTCTCAAATTGTGAAATGTGCGAACAGGCGGGCAAAGTTTCTTTTTTTTTTTTTATTTTGGTGTACTTAGAAAAATTATATTTCTTTTAAGGCGAAAATCACTTCAACTATTTACAATAAAGGAAAGAATTAAAAACATTTCAAGTTAAATTAAAACTTAAACAGTTTCGAAACTTTGTAAACAGTTTCCCGTGTTTGAGTATGATAGACTCTCGGTGAGGAGCTTTGACCGTCAATGATGAAAAAGGGCTTAAGGATTCTTAATGTCATGAGCAGCTTATTAAATACCCATCCTTGACCTGAGATAGGTTAAGGCAACGCATATGCCACGTTTCCCTCAATGTGTGAAGAACGGCCACCGCTTGAAACTTTCTATATTAATTACAAATTGGTTACTTTCAGAGTCATTTGATTCTGCAGTCATCAGATAGCTCCCTTTTTCTCATCACAACCATCAAGCTTACCATCTTATACGTCATTGGATCAGATACAGTTTCAGATCTTTGTATAGTAAATATCTGTAGACGGTCAATGGAAACTACGAATTGTTCTCTGCCTACGCCAGTGTCCGTGTGGTTGACACACAGGGAAACAATCGATAAATAAATAAGGCGAAATTCACTTGTTTTTTCCCCCCACTTGAAGCACGATCTTCCCATTTCACGCGGACTTGATCATTTAACCCTTTGTTTCCGAGGTCCTTCTTAAACTATTTCCTCCGCTCAACCCCCTCCCAACCACCTGATTTACGCGTTGGCATCTGTCTTGATTTCCCCCGGGGTTCACGAGGTAACCCTGTGGCTCTGCCGGCCCTGTTTTTCCTCTTTTGTTTGGACATTAAAGTTATTTCTGTTTCCCCTCTCCCTGGACCGCTCTGATTTTTCTTTAATATTGTTGTACTGTATTGTTATCATTATAGTTGTTTCTGTGATTAGGATTATTCACTGATGAAGGTGTAATCTTTATTAGTTACAGTCTTTGCTGCTAACGAAGTATGTTGCCGTTATTGTTATAACCGTTATTTCTGTGGAAGGTCATACTTTCGTTATTAACGTGTATTATGTGCCCTTGATTCGGGCCTTTCATCGGGCGTTGTTTGATTCATGAAAATAAAAGGGCAAGAAATGCAGTGGAGAGCCTCATGCTGTTTGAATATTTTCCGCCGAGTGAACAGAGATTTAATTTGCATCCGTTTTGGTTGAGTAATTCATTTACATATTTTAAGTTTTTCTTTCCTGCGTCTCTTTCATTAATATTTAAAGGGTAGATTTAAAACCTATGAATTATTCAGTCCATTCAGTATTATCAAGAGAGGCTGAGTCGAAAGGGTTATTATTTTGCGCCGCAGTATTAAAAATTACTATGTCTTTAGTGAGGAAAGGCGATTTATTTGTGGTCTTTTAAACGTTCAAATATTGTATTTCAAAATGCGCCATTAATTCCTTCATTTTTTATTTGTCGTCAGCGGCCACGCAACGCAAAGTAAAGATTTCTACAAAAAATTTAGATATAAATATTTATATTTAGTTATTGCAGTTTAAGTTGGCCGTCATCAAAAAATGGTCAGATGAAAATTTGAGGTTTTTTCCTCCGTCGACTTATGATAAGTAGAAAAAGGAAAGCCATTATGTCGCTAATGGAAGACATCAGGGATAAAAGATGACCTGCATCCAACCAACAACATAGAAAAACCATGGCGGAAAATGTTGATGAAAATCATGTCACTGGACAGAGCGTCGTGTATTTCAGCTCAAAATTTTATTATGGTGCTCTCTCTCTCTCTCTCTCTCTCTCTCTCTCTCTCTCTCTCTCTGACACACACACACACACACACATATATGATATCTGAATATGCTGAGAATATCAAAGCGCATTATAAGTTAAAAATCTCCGTTGCTCGTCAGGAGATCACATTCGACCTCTTTCACCAATACCAGTTGCATAATGCTCTAAAAGTGTTTAAAAAAAGTTCATTAGACGGTCAAATGACTCCAGATCATAGGGCGTTTGTTGAATGAAATGAATACCACCTAAAGAAATAGTCTTGCTAATATGTGTTATGAAACAACTGCAGACGAAAATGCCTCTTTGTTCAAAGAATCGGGTAGCTCTAAATAGCAAGAATTAATGTTGATTTATACCTTTTGTAATGAAGATGCCGCAAACCCTGTTGCTAGCAGCTGTATAAAACAAACTGGTGTTGTTTATTTTTATTGGGATCGTAATTACAATTGTGGAGATTCTCACTTAGCGGATAGCTAGCGCCTACATCTGATGTTGACAGTTAAACCAATAGAATATTTTCTGTGTAGAATTGGCGATGGAATACAGGATCATCGAAAAAAGTTATACATTATTTCACTGTACATGAAAGGATCGCTCTTGAACCGTAATTATCTTTTACTTAATCGATAACATTGGGTTGTTTCATGGGCGATTTGTTTGAATTCAGTTACATAATTTACTATGTAGGTAAAAGGTGCCCCTTTCTAAGACGAATGCTAATTATTTATAGCGCCTAAACAGCAGAGAGGAACTTCTAGGGTGAAAAGCGTTAAAATTCAAGTGGGTTTTGCGTTGTGAATAATGCCTAAATAAAAACGGCTGGGAGCTTAGTCGTGTAGTCTAAATGGAAATATACAGACTGTGGATAACTTTGAACGTGGAGCCATTGAAAAATTTTATTTACCTTGCAAATGTCAAACTCTTGGTTGGGACTTGAAAAATCATGCTCGCTATATTGGTATAATGGGAGACATATTCTTTTCAAATGATGCATCATTTGTTTATTTACAACGGTTGCGTAATTCATATAAGAAACAGTTATGCAAACAGCTGGGCAGCTGCTGTGAAAGCGGTATTAGAAAGGGAGACCGTTAATATCCAAAAAGCTAGATAATTCATGCTAGATAGAGATAAATGGCACATTTCTTGTAGGGGAGGGAGTTCGAAGTATTCCTTCTTTGTACGAGTCCGAAACAGCTAATGATGCAGAGGTTTTGCTACTCGGGATTTTCATCCACAATTCAACATCTAAGGCACGAATTTGGCACTATGAGCCCCATGTACACAAAAACACATGCACACACGCGCGCACACTCATATATTTAGACTTACCCCTCAATCTCTCTCTCATGCAATGATGAAAATTATTTTAACTATCTCACTGAAAATTTATCATTCAGCAGTGTATTCATATGATATTCTTACTGAAAACAAATAATATAAGCACCATTTGTGTCAGGCACAGACAATATCAGACCCTTGAAAGCAATTCTCGGTTCAGAATTAGTAAGGAACAAGGAAAATGTGGTCTGCGCGCAGATGTATGTTTTAATCATTTGTCTTTAAGTCTGAGGAATATGTTTAAAACACGGTCTGTTTCTGTCTGGACATTTCCCCTCCAGATTCCAAATAAAATGTTCCTTCATGCGATTATTTTATTGTAGTTTAACCGCTTGACATTTAATGTAGGTATTTCTATTAACATTTTGCTGCCCAATACCTGGTGCGGTTGTTATTATGCTAGTATTAAGTTAAAAGAAGACTGTTGAGAATTTATTTACAAGAGGTAATTTGTCTGCTATGTTATCCAGAATTTTGTCTGTTCGGTTCTTTCATTTTTAGTCTGTATAGGTTATTGTTCTATTCATTCGCGCTTATGATAAAAAAAAATTTCTGTTAATCATACTGTGCGTGTTACAGTAGTTTTTGCTGAAATCGTTGATTTACCTACGACTTTCTCTGTCGATGTGACTCAGCGTACTTATATCAATCAGTATTCTTTGGATTTTCTTTCCTCACTTGCTAGACTTTCATTTCACTGGATGTTGGATATAGTTATGTTTAATGATGAATTTCAACCTAGTTCATAAATGTTTCGTTATAACTTTTGCAATAAAGAAACTAGGCTTTGTTAAATAGCGTCCAATAGCAAAGGGTGATGAGAGAATAAATTTTGCAACATGAAGTTTAAATTCTAGCTATTGCAGGAAAGCCTCCCCTCCAAAAAATTTGCAGTTTATGTTGCATGTTAGCTACAGAATTTTGTGAACACTCGCAGTTCGCAACAAAATGCAGTTGAATTGTGCAATTTCAGTTATTTCAAGGTAGAGATGTTTTAGCGTCTGTGCAATCCCCTGCATTCATAAACATGTCAAGCTCCACTACATACCCACACACGCATTCACCCCTCAGCCGTATACACTCCCCTCGCATTCCCCGCACCACCCTCCCTTGCCACCCCCCTCCATCCGCCCCTTAACACAGAAACCCCCTTGCCATCCCTCCCAACCCGGTGCTGAACTAAGAGGGGGTGGAGGAGACGCCTGTATTGATCAACTTGATGCCGACCGTGTATGTGTGTTTGTGTGTGTGTGTGTGTGTGTATGAGTGGAAGAGGGATAGGAATAGGGGAGTGTGTTTGTGATTGACCATTTATATGCATGTATCTGTATCTTTATGCATACGCATAATTTTCAGTGCAGTCGGGCGTTATTTTTATTTTTATATTTATTCACTAAACATTTTGTGCCTGTGTGTTTGTGTGTATACGCGCCCATGTATGTATGAGTGCAAACACGGCCGTAACACTTAGGGATCTTTGATGTTCATGGCACTATATTGCGGTGCCCTGTCATACGTTTACGGATGTTTGGGTCTTTGGCTTGTTCCTGAATGGCTTTGCTCAGAAACTTAACCACGCTCGGTGTAGGGGATTTGGACTATTACGTCCGCTATTTAGGTTAGCTGGGTTAGGCAACAAGAGGTCTCCTGCTGGCCATTTATGACATGTGCCTTTGTATGCACTTCGACTTAGTTCAGGGAACGTTTCCTCTCGGCTCGCTCGTGTTCGTGCTCGGGCGGCTTCCTGGACGTCTTTTATTCCTAAGCGCCGTTTTCCCCTCGGAGGGAAAGTGTAGGTAGACTGGGAAGGAAGAATATTTGTTCGTGTGTATTGGGTACACATAAGAAAATACAGCCGAGGTCATGTAAATATCCGTTTGCGTATGTTTCTGGCCCGATGGTGCTTGTTACAGGTTGGCATCATGAGGTCCAACAGGCAAGTGGAAGGAGGGCATCATATAGCTTCTCCCTTCGAAAGATCTGTTCGTCTCTTGATCTCGTGGTTTCTTAGCAGCGATGGAAATTTTCGATGGGTGAAAATCGTTAAACGTTGAGATATTCACGTGGATGTATGTGAGGTATACATGGTATGATCTTCTTGAGAAAAACTTCACGAGATACTGTCAATTAATGTTTATATTCAATATAGCAGATTCAGAATGACTTGGTAGGCTAATACGTGGTGAAGTACGGTGTCTTTACTTTGCGAACAAACTTCACATTATCCGAGAAATATACATAGGCATTTTTTCTATATATATTTCTCGGATAATGTGAAGTTTGTTTGCAAAGTAAAGACAATGTACTTCACCATGTATTAGCCTATGAGGTCATTCTGAATCTGTTATATTGATTATGAAAATTAATTGATAATATCTCATACAGTTTTTCTCAAGAATATCATAAGAGTCAATTGAAATTATGGTCTCAAAACATATATGGAATTGCAGAATTATGATTTGTTTTTCTTTCCTGAATAACATTTCTTATCATGTCTGACGCTACCGGTGCTATGCTGAAATGTAGTCATCACAAGTCTGACAGAATAAACGCTAATATTATTAGCATCAAGAATCACAATATTTTTCTGTTAAGATAATGATTAAAAATAAAGCCTCTAGCTATCGAGGGCCTACTCATCTCCTATTAATGTGCTCTTGAAATTATTTTTGACGTTTTGAACAGATAAAATATTTGAGGATTTACTTCGACGTATATTACGTGTGGGATTATGACAAGTATTTCCAAATTGAATTTCTAGCTTTTTTAATCAGCCTCGAATGAGAATTTTACAAGTACTTTACAAATCAATCAAGTACCCTTTTATGCACAACTTGTACAAGTGAAATGAGATCACTTTCCTCTTAAAAAGCAGTTTAGTAAGTAATTAGGAGCTTACTTTTTTCTGCTTTTCCTACTGTCACTATTGTCAGTTTCTTTTCGTTCTTCTTTTCGTCTTCACAACGAACAATAAGATCCATCGCTGGTCAAACTTTGCTGGTCTCTTTTTAATTCAAGGACTATAACGGCAATGTTACAAATAGGCCTGAACCCATCGTTAAGACAAGTCACATATTTTTTACGTAGTTGTCTTGCACTTTTTTCAAAACGTTTTAAAAATATTTTGCAATTTTTTTTAATGTTTTAACTTAAGATTCTGTATTACTGCAATAACACAAGATTAAAGCTGTTGTAAAATGTTCAAAGATACCTCACTAAACGTTTTGACATTCTAGAAATAGGTCGGTTGTTGCGGATTAAAACAAATTGAAAAAGAATTCATAAAAGTGGGACGTTGCAGTTGACGTAAACCTTCCTAAAAGAAAAGAAAAATAATATCCTGGAGGTACAATTTTTAGTTCGTCCATTGAGAAGACAGATTCTATGGAGCAGAAGGGATCTTCGGAAATGTTTTTATGAAAACTTTGTGGTTGTTACAATATTTTCCGAGGGAATATAGTGGGCGAAGTATTAGCCAAAGGGAACGACTTATGAGAAAGAGTTTCCTCATGCTCGGGCAAGTTGTGTCTACCCTTTTAGTGTTTTGTTGTTTTACTTCTGTCTGCTGTGCATAAAGAGTTTAGGATTCGTTTCTCTGATGGTCCTCATTATATGAATTATAAGCTAGAAATCTCTCTCTCTCTCTCTCTCTCTCTCTCTCTCTCTCTCTCTCTCTCTCTCTCTCTTATTTGTTCTCGGCCTGAATATTATTTACTCCGCTTTTAAACTCGAGTCCCACAACTGAAAAGTAAAAACGAATTGTTTAAAGGTTCCAACATTTTGATGAATGGTATCCAGGCTTATGATCACCAAAAAATAATCCACTTGAAGGAAGTGTCTGTACACACGTTTCTTTAGTCACCAACTATATATGTCGTTAAGAAAACATAAAAAATTAAGTGATAACTAAGAAAGTGGTCCAAAATTCACAAAGAATGCAGAAATAGGCGTTGTAACATAGTTCCTACTGTAGAAATGAAGTTTCATCAAAAACAGGTTTACTATTTGACATGTTTTTATCACGATTCCTCTGTGCCAAATAGGGTTAAGAAATCAAGGGAAACGAATGCATCGAGAATAAACTGTTATGTATGAAGAGAGAGAGAGAGAGAGAGAGAGAGAGAGAGGCTGCAATTTGGTGATACACACCAGCAGAAAAAAAAGCAAAAAATATATATACACACACACACACACACACACACATACACATATCTTCCCTATTCTGTAGGAAGGAAGGGAGAGAGAGAGAGAGCAGAGGAAAGGAATACTCCGTGCAAATAGTGTCGAGGTAAAAGAAATTTGAGAGGCCAAAAATTTATGATAACGTATATAACCGCATTTTTCGGACGAAAAAATGCGAAGAAATTAGCTATAAACTGGGTTTGGGTGATAAAGTGCCACATGATGGGATGGTTTTGGTAATTGGATGGGCCTTTGGATAGGATGATTCTGGTCCAGGACGTTTCTCCTGATAGGATGGGAACCAGGTACAACAATATCCTTCGCCACCACGGCGTTCCCTAGCACGCCTCCTTCCCTTGATGCAGTGTTGATGCACCACGAGATTCACGTCTGTGGTTACCCTTCAGATGGTTCATTAATATTCGCCGTCTTTGTCATTATCACCATCATTATTATTACTTTTTCCAAGTAACCAAACACCTCACATACGTACTTATACATTGCATTTGCACGTCGCGAAATTGAGTACAAAACCTCTGAGTGATAGTTCGCAATTTTTTTTTTTTCATTTTCCTTTCCTTTTATCACGTCCAGTGATATTCCGTTGAACATGCACTGATTAGCAGATATCTGGGAAAAATAACGAAGGCAGTGCGTTCTTGGAATATTAGTATTTCTGGCACCTCGTAGTTTTTTCCTTGAGAGCTGCAGAAACGAGTATAAAAGTCGATAATAACATTGTTGCCGTTGCGTACCCTCTGGACTGAATGACGAGAACCCTTCAGCCAGGATGAACATTGTCACAGAAAAAAAATGCAAATTCTCTCTCTCTCTCTCTCTCTCTCTCTCTCTCTCTCTCTCTCTCTCTCTCTCTCTCTCTCTCTCTCTCTCTCTCTCTCAGATTACACGGAATGGTAGCCTCCAGAGATAAAGTCGTAAATGGAGACATTCGTAAGCAGCGGTTGTGGCCGCGTTCCCCATCAGAGAGTGAAAGCGAAAGAAACGACATTTAGAAAGGTTTGGACACGGGCAGAATGATACGAGTGGGACGTAGATGCTAAGAGGGGATTGCCGCCGCAAATAAATCATCCTCTCAGTACACTGGAGTGGGAAGGCTAAGGATGGATCACGGGTTTTCGGAGGCAGGAGTGTCGCGGGAAAATGAGATGATCTGTTTTGCAGAGATGAGAGGGAGACGATGGCTGTCCTCGTCGTCATTATGTACTTTTCTCTTCTGCAGATGCAGGACGTCCTCCTCGAAATTTCAAGTCTCATTGTAATACCTAATTCGTTTTATGTTTCGAGTGTTTGTTCAGGACAGTTTCATTCTTCTTTTTTTTCGACTTTTATCGTTGAAATTAAGCTCTTGTGCAAAAATTGGAAGTGAAAAATTCTTTGTACCCCTTCATGAATTTTTTTTTTTATTAGAATGTTTCTACTCAACATCACTTACATGAACTACTCTGAAGAAATCGATTTGCCACGGTTAAACATTTTATTACAATCACGATCTACAGGTTCTCGTTATAATTGGGAAATTTAAGAAGGATGGCAATGAGAACTTGAGTTTTATTTCGTATTATCAAAAGCAGAAACTAACTTTATTATCAAACTTAAACTTTTCATTTAACCCTTCATTCACTGCTAGAGTAACAGTCATTGTCGTTATGTTCAGTGTAACTTATTAATGGGAACAGTTGCAAATCGTAACCTACGAAAAATGGAGAAGTCGGAATGAAGGAAGAGAACACGACGGGGGCGAAATTAAACTAAACTAACCGATATCCCCGGAAGAAGTTGACTTGCAAATGAGCTAAGAGACTGACCTCTTACATAATTTTTCCCCTAACACGAAACGCCCCGAAAATCTTGGGAAAAAATAATAGCAGGCATCCACCACCTTCACCCCCTTGTGAAGTAATGAATTAAAAAGAATGAAAGGGAAAAATGGTAGCCCGGAGGGAGACTTCAATATTTCAATATCGTGGCGAACAAACACTCGGTCAGGGGCAAATGAGGCCCCTAATATTTTCCCCCTGAGGGTTTAATTGGCGTGTTATGAGGTTGAGGCCAAAAACCCTCTCGCCACATCTTTCTTTCATGTCCATGATGATAATAGTAATAATGCCCTGAAGATATTTTTTTCTCTCCACCTTTTTTTGCTTTGTTTTTCTTCTATTTTGTTTTCCCTTTGTAGGCTTCATCAAATTCGTGAGTTTCTTTACGAGGACGAAAAAGATGTGTACTTTATAACGATATTGATTCCATTCTTATTCTGAGTCACCTTGCCTTCTTTATTCATATAGCATCTGTTGTTTCCTTCCGTTTCCATCCCAAAATAGAGCATTGTACAAGATCGTAAGTGTTCTTTTCCTCCCTGGATCTTTACGGTGTTCCCTTAATAAGCTGAGGTTAATAAACCTGCAACTATCTCATTATATTTTCATTTTCTACCTGGGTGCCAGCAAAGATTTCATCCCAGAGATATAGGTTCCAGGAAATTCATCATATTTTCTGATGTCAGAGATAAAACAGTAAGATACACAAGTCTTTTTCATTAAATTGTACTCATATTTTAACAAAATTCCTTTGTGTATTCTTTTATTTCTTAGTATTTTCAGTATCTTTCAGACATCCCTTCGACAAAGAAAATGGACATGTTTTTCCTTGCTCTCTGACAGACCATGAAATATGTGTGAACATTTGAGCACTCGATGGATATTGACAAAGGCAGTACGAAATGGTTTTGTTTACAAGGAACACTTTGTGATGCCATTTGTCACCTTCCTACCTCTTACCAAAAAAACTGTTTTTTGTGTGTAACTTCTCAAATGGCTCCTCTCTCTCTCTCTCTCTCTCTCTCTCTCTCTCTCTCTCTCTCTCTCTCATTAAATCTCACTCATCAACTTAATATCTGGCGAAGCTTTTTAGGAGATAGTTTTCCCATTTGAATTTTATCTTTAGTTTATCTTCGGTAATCGAGGCGGCGTAATTAAATATCTTGAGTATATCACATTATGAATTTGGTAAAGTCTTCCTCAAAAACCTCAAAAAGTACCGTCGTGGTACCACGAGCACTCTTCTTGAAGTGTAATTTGCTCATGTACGGTCAAACCTATTATTTTTCTTTCTCTTTCACGCAGTATCTTCCCCATTCTTAAGAGGCTTTCCTTCTAGATTTATTATCAGCGAAGCTGAATTCTAAGCTTTCCTGCACTTCAACGATTTTAGTTGTGTTTGAGCATTAAATCAGGGGCGACCCCATTTGAGTGAAAGGCAGCATCTCTTTCCCCTCACTCACGTGGTCTTCCTCGCTTGCTTCGTGGCGGCTCCTTTCTGCCAGGCGCCTTCGCTAATGTCGTGCATCGTCATCCTTTCCCCCGAGTGCCGTATAGAAGTTATAATGCCTCTTCAGGAGTTGGAGCTTTGCTCCTCTTGCTTTTATTCGTTGAACTTTTAAACTCCGGAGTTTCCATTTCCCCCTTAGTGTTTATAAGTTCTCTGGGTATTTCAGAGGCTCGCCATGACTATTTGGCAGGCTTGTCACTGTATTTGATGATGTCTTTTCTTTGCCATCTGTTTTCCTGGTGGCGTGAGTGTGTATAGCTTTAGAAATTATATATGTTTTTACGTCACTTACACTATGACGCAAGAGAATGAGAAAGTTCCAGTTTCCTGAGGAGCAGAATCTTCGAGTCAGAGGGGTGAGAGAATGGAGAGGGGCATCTAAAGAAGAATGATACTCCGAAAAAAAAACAAAATTCATATATTGTTTGGAACTGCACATCCACTGACACTGAAATTTAGAGTTGAAATTTTTAGGATGTAGTTGCCTGTCAAAACAATTTATAATCTTCTCCCTGAGGTTCCCATAAAAAAAGGATCTATTTCTCTAACTTTACCAAGGGATTATATTTATTTAATAAGCTTTGTTATTTCAGGCAATGGTTTGCAGCTATTTTTTCTCTTTTTTACTGAATCTACACCGTTTATCAATTGGCAGTTTTACACTAAAAGTTTGAAAGTTAAAGCAAAACACTTTCCATTTCTTCCATCATTAAGGCTGGTAGGTATTATTAACAAAAACAGAAGATTTCAACAAAATAAGAGGAGGACAAGGATAAAATGGTAACAATATACTTGATTAGGTAATTAACAAGAGAGTATAATGACACAAAAAGCAAAGAACAAAGGAGATATTTCAAATAATCAAATAACTAAGAACCAGAATAATGATAATTATAAAGGCAACAGAAAACTTAGACGATTAAATAATTACGAATCGCAATACTATCCAGAGCAAAAGGTAAATTAAAAATCAAAATGATCACACGCCATGATGCATTAAGATACAAATAATCTGTTAAAATCAAAATCTTAACTAAATAACTTCAAAATACGAGGACATCAGGATGATGTTTGCTAGATCATATATACACACCCATCACGACAAGAGTATCGAAAAAGAAAATGACTTACATATTGCTCCTGTTGCAACTGGAACGTTTGAACCTACAACGTTTCTTATCGATATAGATTTAACAAACCCAGGTAAAAATCTTCTTGAGCAACATCCATTTTACAGGAACAAGGGCGTTGGGTCTGGTATGATACATGTACCATGCGCTACCGGGGTCTAAGCGATGTCAGGCAGGGCAGCCGATCGAGACTACGGTCTACCCCAAAGCCAAATCAAAAAGTCCTTCAAAAGAAGGCATCGTGCTTACCCCATACAAAAATGGGAGAAAAGCACGTTAAAAGTAAAAGAAAAAGATTGAATGAATCACTGAGACTATGGACTGGAATCTGGATACGTTTGAAACTTGCTCTATACTTTTCCTTAATCTTGAAAATCTGTTCCCAGCAACGTTCAGCTTTAGGAGTTGTGCGGTCTGGCAAGAAACTCGAGTGAGTTTGTGCAGTTCTTCTCCCAGTGGCAGTCACAAATCGGCGACGAAACGGGCATGGAGGGGCGCGATTGAATGGCAGCTATTATTACATCTCTCCTTGGAATGAAGATCCGTTGACATCTGTTACTTTGACAAAATATGTGAGCGGGGTATAAGGAGAGTTGCCCCACAAAAGACCTGTCACTCATGGTGACACTGTCAAGTCTGTCCTGACCTTGTTCTGACTCTCAGCTTGACTGAGGAGTTCAAGTTATTGGTTTATATTAAGCTGGCCTTGTGCTGTCATGTGTGGTAAGGTTTTGAAGGGGATAAGAGGCCTGCTCTGGACCTTTGGACCCTGCTTTAACCAAAAGAGATTAGGAGTTCAGCTCTTGTTTTGGATTAAACTAGATTTATGCTTGCATGGGTTCCTGCTCTTATAACAGCTCGGAACATGAGGATTTCAGCTGCTGCGTGTTTTTTCATCTTTTTGGAATGGGAATATTCTAAAAGGAATCTCGCTTGAGAATGGTCCTGCCCTGTCAGGATGCCAATAGCCTTGACCTCCACGAGGCCATAGTTTCCTTTCCCAGGGCGACAAAATGTCTGACGCCTGCCGTCATCGGTCATACGTGAAGCGTTGTCAAGTGGAGTCGTCTTTAGGAAATGTATCCACACATTTTTATCATATAGACCCTGAGTGTGCTGAAATGAATCTCGTTGTGTGGGTCTTGTTTTCGAAGACTTCCACACCTACGGAGAGTAACAGCTTTTACGTCCAAGAGCGGAGATGTGGGCAGTATTAATAGAAAACTAAAGCAAGTATTTCACCCAACTGGGACTTCAGTCCCCAATCAATTATTTTCCAAACGGGCTGCAACAAAGAGAGAGAGAGAGAGAGAGAGAGAGAGAGAGAGAGAGAGAGAGAGAGAGAGAGAGAGAGAGACCCGGGACTTGTCCTGAGAAAAACATCTGACATTGGGTCATGCGAAAAGAGAATGAATCCAAAACAGTTAATTCAGATTTGCATATGTTTGCATGAGTTTCTGTTCCTCATAATTGCTGAAGAAAAGAGAAGGACTGATTATTTTGATCAGTGATTCACCAAAAGCTTGAAAATGAGAAAAATGCCATATATGTGATAATATTCATTTTATATTTTATTATGGATCGTGAGAAACCATTTATATATATTTATGTATATATACATATATACATATGTTTACACACACACATATATATATATATTATATATATATATATATATATATATATATATATATATATATATATATATATATATATATATATATATATATATATATATATATATATATATATATATATATATATATATATATATATATATATATATATATATATATATATATATATATACATTTGACTTTCCGCTGAAATATAGAGTAACCCTAAGACTTCCTCCCACCTGCAGCATCGGCAGAAGAGAGGTTTTGAATATTCATTTTCAAGCGAATGCATCGCAGTAGTGAAGCAGATTCGGTCGCTTTGATATTGGAAGGAGAGAGAGAGAGAGAGTGAGTTCGGAATTTCATTATATATTCTCTAAGCGAACCCCATGATCACTCATGAAACTCTTGAAATTAGGAAGCGCCTGGATACAGTATTGACCTCTCTCTCTCTCTCTCTCTCTCTCTCTCTCTCTCTCTCTCTCTCTCTTCTCTCTCTCTCTCTCTCTCCATCCGTTCGATTACTCCCATTATGTTGGACTCCATCCTTTTCCGTTATAAACACCAAAAGGAAACGATTTATTTTGTAATGGAGCCCGTCTCTCTCTCTCTCTCTCTCTCTCTCTCTCTCTCTCTCTCTCTCTCTCTCTCTCTCTCTCGGGGAGTATTATTATGCTGGCGTCTATTCCTTTTTGTAATTTCTGTATCAAAAGCTAGATTATTTTTTCCTCAGTATTCTTTATTATGATATCAGATCCTGATGAACTCTTCTGCTCGTCGTTACAACAAGCAAATGTAATCAAATCTAATATTGTGAAATGAAGCGAATATGATAAGAGAAGAATTACCTGCAGAAAGGAAAGTGGAGATTTGAATTGAAGAATATATTATTATTATTATTATTATTATTATTATTATTATTATTATTATTATTATTATTATTATTATTATTATTATTATTATTATAACAGGCAGAAAAATTCCATTTCAAATGAGAATGTAGCCTCGATGTTTTGTTCAAGGAAATCGTGGATGTTTTTCGTTTCTGTGTTCGTAAACAAACTTTTGAATAACCATATCACCTTTATGCGAGGTAGACTTCAACAGAGAGGTATTTTACTCTCTGATATGTTTACTTGCTGAAGGGATTTAATTTTAATTTGTGAACTTATGTGCCCTGCCTTTGCTTATATATATATATATATATATATATATATATATATATATATATATATATATATATATATATATATATATATATATATCACATTAACCGTCTTCCCTAAGACTTGGTGGGCCCAGAAGCATAAAATGAAGATCACTGCCACATTCATACTTATAACACTATTTCCGAAAAACTTCCAAAACATAGCTGTATCTTATGCCTACCCAGAGGGCTCATCAGCAGTGCATCTGATACCGTGACACACACTGCACCAGCCAAGTCTTACACTTATTGTCTGGATTTTTAGTTCCCTCTTTCCAACACCCTTCATCTCCCCATTTATTTCCATTCGTTTCAAATAACTGACCCATCTCAAAACAACCTGACCCGTCCTTTCACATATTGAAGCCCTTTGATAACTTTTACTAATCTCTTCATTTCTTACGCTTTCCGTTCTCATACCCCTTGTATAACACAGTTTATCTCTGCAGCTTCACTTTTTTTATTATTATTCTTTCGCATTTAGCATCTGCACCTCGCTTCCACAGAGAAGAGCTGTCTCAAGTATCAGTATTTCAACGTTGGGTTACATAAACAGTATTAGTTTCCTCCCCATTGCACTCATCCTGTCACTTTCCGTGCTTTACCTATTCACTGGCGCAACTGGTCGTTCATCCTGCTATCATTCAGGATATTTATTCTCTCCCTCCAATGAGACACCCAGTTTTGATTGGGAGGGGGGTTTGAGGCCAAGATTTTGAAACGTCCTTGGGTCAGTTTTCTGCAAACTCCATCGTTTCCTTGTTGACCTAAGCAGTGAATTATGTACCGGGTGGTCAGTCGACCATGTTGGGTCACAGACTAAGTGGAGAATTGCTTGGGCTAAGCAGCCACATCCCCCCATAAAGACTTGCAGAGAACTGGAGGTGAAGAACATGTGGAGCTACCCATCTGAGGGAAAAGGCATGTATGATCTACTTTATATATATATATATATATATATATATATATATATATATATATATTATATATATATATATATATAAATATATATGTACCATATGTATATATATGTAAATATATACATTTATATAAATATATATATGCATTATGTGTTATATATGCATTGGATTGTAATAAAAAATTAGGGAATGGGTGTAACTACATTAATCTATTTTTTATTTACGCATAAGAAGCTTTGACGTACAAAGATAACTTGTAACAAACTTTAAAAAGTAGTTAAATTTCAATTACTCAAATGTAAACAAGTTTTTTTATGTGACTTACCTAAAGTTAACTGACACATTTCGGTACATTCATCCACAGAAATGAATCCAACAGTTTTGAAACCAAATAAAATGAGATGTGTTCCTGTTTCTTTTTATTTTGCAAACCCAAGCAGGCCTATTTTCGTTTACTCAGACAGGGAAAGAATCCTGCTTTTCCCAAACTTATTAACACAAGAGTAAACCAACGTGTTTTGTTTTAATGTGGATCGCGTAAAGATAGCTAAACAAACAGTGTTTTCATTTAATTTAGGCAGTGTTAAGCAGAATTATTCTTTTTAGTTTAGACAAAGGGAACAAATGTATTTCTTTTGGAGATGGAGACCAGTAGCAAACAAACTCATTTTGTGGTTGTTATCATCATCATCATCGTCATCATCATCATCATCATCATCATCATCATCATCATCATCATCATCAGCTCTGTCATTGCCACCACTACCAACATTACCTTCATCATCTTTGCAGGGGTGAAACAAGTCTACTTGATATTAGCTTTTCCATGAAACCAAAGATACCTGTGGTGTATATACATATATGTGTATGTGTGTATGTATATATGTGTGTGTATATATATATATATTATATATATATATATATATATATATATATATATATATATACAGTATATATTTAAGAAGGCATAGATCGATGATAATTTAACACAATGAGAGCTCGTTCACAGTTTTTTTTTTATTTATTTATTTATTTTATTTTTTTTTTTTTTTGACATCGGACCGCACCGTAATTGTCTATTTATAATACGTTCACTTTAGTCAGAACTATATTCATATGTATGTCAGCAGTTATTTACCACCGCATTTATCACAAAATACCTTGTTATTGTACGGTCTTTGAGACCTTTGATTCTGAGATATCCAACCAAACAACGGAAAAAATGCTGTACATTTTTGCACGGCATGGCATGAAGTAGGATCAGTATGGAATGCCCAGCGTTTCTGACCGAAAAGAGAGAGACTCTCTTACCCGCGCGTCATCAGAGCAGGAGTTCATACTGTATTGTTTTTGCTTTAAATTTCAAATGGTATTTAATGGCAAATAGAGCATGAAGTGTCTGCATAAAGTATTGGCAGTCTGGCTGTTAGCGTTGGTGGCATAAATTATTGAACCTATTTGAACAACGAATGTATTACTAACAACATTTATGTTTTGAAACTGCTAGCACAGAGTCGATGTCGATGGTTACGTTTATTTTTGTATGGGTGCAAGAATACGATTACGCTATTGGCATGCGGCCTCTATGCGGGTATTATTGTAATGATTGTTTTCATGCGTTTTTTGTGTGAGGGAGCATCATAAGTGAAGTCGACGGGTAAAACACATACACACACACACACATATACATATATGTATATATATACATACATATATTTATACATACACACACACACACGTATATATGAAATGTGTTTCTAACACCCCTTTTCCCTTTTTGAAGGAATAATTTCAGATGGTGTTATACTTCCGGTTTTGCGTGAGCAATTATTTTAGGGTAAAGTTTCAAACAACATCCGTTACCCACACTAGGATAAATATAAATATATATATATATATATATATATATATATATATATATATATATATATATATATATATATATATATATATATATATATATATATATATATTATATATATATATATATATATATATATATATATATATATATATATATATATATATATATACATATATATATATATTCTTGTCATCAGTTTCATAGTTTTTATATAAATTTAAATAAATTCTCACAAATGATATCAGCTTCAGTGACTAGTTGTCGCGATGCCAGAGAACATTAAATCAATCAATCAGCCGTGTCCGCATGTATGCAAAGCGTGATACGTGTGAATATTTGTACGATCCTTTTATCAGAAGATTCACCACATCATAAGAGCTTCTTTCAGTAAATCGCTTCCGGTCATTATTAGAATGTTGTTGTTCTTGTTGACGTTCAGTATTGATGATGCGCGCTGAGAATATTGTTCAAAGTCTTAACTGACATTTTGCCAGTCAACAGTTGCCGCCTATACGCTGAGTTTCTCCTCAGTTGTTTTCTATTAGTTAAAATCTTGTCTCTGAATATTATTGTTTAGTTTCCCTGTTGGAGATGGCCGTCTACTCTTCTGAAAAACTGAACGCCAAAAGTGGATTCTGTACTAAATTTCCAATTTTTTCTGTACCTTTAACTAAAATTAAATAAGTTGATCAGTCACTTCTCAGTCAGTTCCCACAATTATTTTTAAAAATTACGTACTTCATCTCTGTATGGCATGCAGATTTTCTGTTAGTTCAGATTTTTACAGGAAACTATCCAAGGTAGAATTGATAAAATAGTTTATTGTATTTCCTTACTAAAAATTTTACTTTCATTTTCGAGGAAGTCAACCGTTATCATTTTAAAACCACAGGGAAATATTTTGCTAGGTCCAAACTTTCCTGGCTAATTGTCAGCCGGACTAAGTTGCCGCTTCCCCGAGTCTTTGTAGTAGCAAAAAAAAAAAAAAAGGCAGGGAATGATCTACCAAAAAGCTAAAAGCTCAGGAAACGAAAAATCGGGAAGTATTCGAGAAGCGTTAAGGGAGGAAAAAGCGAAAAAATTTCCCCATGGTAATTTTCAACTGTGGACATAAAGAAGGCATTTTGGCTGGAACTCGCCGACGCAGAGAATAACGTAAATGCTGTATCGATTGGTCATTTCCCCCATTGCAGGGTAAACGTTAGAGAAAGTTGGGTGAAAGCCTCAAAGAATTTGGGTGAATAGAAAGTCTCATAACAGTACATTACGGTTTTCGCCACTTAAGGAGACTCGGTTGGCTTTGATGGGTTTTGAAGTCAGGGTTTTGATACTTTCTCTCGCTCCCTTTCTCTCTCTCTCGGTCTCAGATACACACATCAAATAAGAAATTATTTTTTTCTTCTCTCTCTCTCTCTTAGTCTACTCCCTGTAGTGGAAGGAGCCTTTTATCCTAGCTGAATCCGGTGATATGAGATAATGTTCCTTCTCTTCAAAGGGGAAAATTTTGTTGGATCTATATATCAGGCTCCAGTGTTTTGCATATCTACTGATTTTCTATGTTTTCATTTATGCTATTTTCCTTGTACTTTATTTTTTTTTAATATGGCGTGGCTACTCTATAGTACTTTTACAGTATAATCGAAGAAAGCATTTTCGAAATGTCTGTGAGAGAACAAACGCACTCTGTCTTATTCATCGTGATATGGTCATAGTTACCATTACTGGAATAAATCTTTTTTTTCCTTCACCATTTAGCATGTTGGTTGACAAGAAATTAAAAGATGATATAAAAACTGGGACCTTTTGAGAGCGTTAATTACATGATTTCCACAAAAACAACAGCGCAGAATTTTTGGCAGCACGATTTACAGCTGCGGTTTCAAAATGAGAATCTCGGATCTAGCGAGCACTTGTGTGGGAGGTTCATGTGCCATAAAGTTCTTTTGCCAAGTCACAAAAAAATAAAAAAAAGAAATTACAAGAATTGCCATGTTACGCCGCGAATTTTTATAACAACGCCTACGGACCCTTCTACCGCTTCATGAATAAAAGACTTTGTGCACTATTTTGGTATAAGCCGCTGGAACTTGGAATTTCATACAAACGTTGTCCGTTTTTCGGAAAGTGCAACTATCCTCGTTATTAATTTTTAGCCGTTTCCCCCCGTTTCTCCTTTGACAGCCGTTCATGAAAGAGTTGGAACAGAAAATCTTGCAGTGGCCTTTTTTTTTTACCGTATCCCTGTTATTAGTGAGTTAGACTCTTGTCCGTCTTTTCTTTTATTATCATTCAGTATTCTTTTTCCTTCGTAATTTCAGATCATGCTGATTTCGCCAATGTTGTCCAATCCCAGTAATTTACCTTGCCGTTAGCTAAAATGGCCACAGAAAACCCCTCGGGCGGATTTAGTATATTTTGGATCACATTTTAAATCAATTAAGAAATAATTACCTCCAGTAGAGAAGGTAGGAGTAGGTTATTTTTCGCTCGTGAATTTGTGTGTAAGTAAGAGCGGGCGTGCACGTGCGTGTTATCAGGATATTCCAAGATCAAGGGAATTAACGATATTTTGCAATGAAAACCATCTCACCCATTACTGAAGATCTCGTTTTAATGCTTCGAAGCATATGTGTGTTATCCTTACAAATTGTATGTTTATTGCACATTGATAATTAATTCATGCATTCATTGCCTGAGGCTTAATCTTGCTTCACTGCTTTTGAAGCCCTGGAATATGGAAAATGAAAAATTCGTGGTTGTCGAAGTACAGCATGCTTCGTTTTCTTTATAAGTGTCTCAACATTCAACTTTGAATTTCACTCTTATAGGTTTATATTTGTGCATTTTAATAAAACAGATTATTGCATAATTTGTATGCGTGCATAAGGATTCATTCTCTTCGGGCTCTTATGAAATATACACAGTAATACCTCTTTGATATGTGGACACAGAAAAACCTAGCCTAGACCAAACATGCGTTCCCGGTTATATACCTAACCACATCTTGTGTAGACATTCATACTTTTACAAACGTATTCGTACAGACAGACGGACACCTGCTCTCGGTTGGAATTTGTGCCTTCGCATAGTATCTCCATTTTGGCGTGGTGGACCTGTTGCAGCAGGTTCAAACCCTCCAGTGTTTGCTTCCTTTTCCGACGGGTTTGGGCGTTATGTTCTTCAGTTCAAACCCTACATCTCATCTTAACGTACGTTAAACATAACTGTTGGGCAGTCCCTTATTGGGGGTGGGTTCCGTTCTCAGCTAGCACTTTGCTGGCCCGCAGTTCAATCTCCGACCATCCAATGAAAAATAAGAAATTTGTTTCTGGTGATGAAATTCATTTCTCACTATAATGTGATTTCAGATTCACAATAAACTGTATGTCCATTGCTAGGTAACCAGATGGTGGTTCATAGCACGTAAAACAAATCAATCCTTCGGGCAGCCCTAGGTGCTGTTAGTCCAGCTCAGTGATCTGGTTAAACTAAAGAATACTTTGAAACTTTGTTTAGAGCACAGGGAACCTAGTGGAAGGGTGACTGTATGTATGTATGCGTGACAATAATGGCTGTCTCCTGATCCTTGAGAGACATATGTATTATATAGGAATGGATCTTTGAGAATTTGTTAATGGCTAAGGAATTTCAAGCTTTGTCAGCGAAAAGATTTTCTCTAAGATCTGCTGATTTCTCTTTTGTCAAGGGCCTCGTCTCTCTTGTTTTTACATTTATTATTTTACCCATTACTATCGAGATCTTTTTTACAAAGTCGCCAATTTTCTCCTATGATTGTGAATTCGAGTGTCGGGTTATTACATCATTTATCCTCCTCACTTATCTATTTGTCTTGAGGCCCTAAAGGTATTTGTTGTTTCAAAAAAATTTTCTTTACGTCGTATGAGAACCTTATTATTACTTTCTTTTTTCTTGACACGTTCTAGTTTTTTTCATTTAATCAACCGTTTTATATTTGTTTACATAACTAGTGCCTTTGCACTTGCATCTGCGTGTTATTGAATGTTACAAGAACATTAATTTCGCTTCCCTTAACTCATTTCCAATACTCTCATTTCATCATAAGCCTCATGAACAAACCTCGCTGGAAGACAGCCCCAACACATATTTGTGACGCTCACTGTTTCCACCCGTATCTCGCATTGCTGTCCTGATACACGGTTAGGTATTATTCCTGTTCCCCTAACAAGCGAACATAATTATGTGAGCGAAGGAGCACTGTGGTAGGTGTGTGTGTGTGGTGGAGATAAATTACCAGCTTTGACCCTCCATGGACGCATTGTCCTAGCCATAGCACTCACGACCAATATAAACCCACTGAGGTTCGACAAGGAGTTGATGACACATTCTCGGGAGAAGAGCTGCGCCCAGATGGGAGAAGAGACGTGAAGAGAAGGAGCGTTCTCCCTTACAATGCCGAAGGAAGAATTCTGCGGCCAGTTTTCATGAGATTTCTTCGCTTGGATTTTGTTTACCCTTTATGTTGTCACTCGGTGATACGCGCGCAAAGGTACCTTATGCTTATATTATTAATTCATGTATAGTTGTTTACAATAATCGCAAATCTTGCCGCTTTGCCTAATATTTTTGCGAGAGTTTGATTCCTGTGGTTGTCAATAAAATAATGAAATAATTGTTACGAAAATCTTAAAATATGGTGTTATTTATATAAATATATATACACATATATATGTATATAAAATTGTGTATGTCTTCTTTTTCTGTGACTGTATAGTTGAGTTTATATTTCCTACTCAGTGAAACATGCAGATGTATAAAAGTGCCTTTATGTACCTTGCTATTATTGTACGTATAAACTGAGCTCGTTTTCAAATAAATTATATCATAAAATGTAGTTTTAGTTATTTATGGGTTTTGTCTGTTAGAATAAAAAGTAAACGTAATTATATTTGCCGTTTTGAGCATTAGATAATAGTATTTTAATAATAAAGTCCTTACTCATAACAATTTTAATTCTCTACTCTACAAAAAATGAAAGCAGATTAATGTGTACGTGAACATTTCCTTAGTAAATGAGAAACCTGAAACATGATGTGTCCGCGAGCAGGATACGAGAAAATTTCAACAATTTTGTTCACTCGCTTAACTTCGAATGTAGGTAATATATGTATGCAATTATGTATGAAATAATTAATAAATGCAAATTTCTTGTACTTCAGTTGTATTTCATTCAATCAGCTAGAGAATTTGACATGGTCCTGATTAAAGTTAGTGGTACATGAGATTTCATGTGGCTAATGAAACAAGTGAATGTCGCCGTTAAACTTGCTTTGGACGGTACGGCATCCAAGTGACTTAGATATTATTGCCTTAATGATATTTCTACTAAAATATCCCCGTATTACTAGACTGTTGCTTTTGCAGTTTCGTAAACTGCGTTACAGTAATATTAGGACGCTCAGTTCCGCAGCATTTGGACAAACTGTCGCAATGCCATTCCCTTCAGTAACGTTGAAACTTACGCCTCAGGTTTGCCGAGACTATCACTTCAGTGATATCGAAACTAAGGCTTGGCAAAACTTTGAATCACATCGCAGCAGTGGCAGTACCCTCCTTTGATGTGAATGATGTTAGGGCGCCCAGGAGTGAGTCTGTGATCGTGGTTATAAAGAGCGGCAACAATGCAGGAGAGCCCTTGGGGAAATATGCGGAGACACAATCTTGACGAGAGCATTCTCTCTCTCTCTCTCTCTCTCTCTCTCTCTCTCTCTCTCTCTCTCTCTTCCTTCCTTCCACATAACACCATTTCATCCCATCCCTTGCGGAGCCTGGTCTGTACTCTCCAGGGTGTCACTTGTCTCCGTAATATTCCCTCAGTCTAAAAAGGAAATTCTTGATGGGGGAAGAAGTGAAACGGGAGGAAAAAACAGAGAAACAAATGGATCCCTATCGACTAATGGAATTCAAAAGAAAATGGTTCCTTTGAGTTTCTTCTTTCTTTTTTTTTTGTGGCTGCGGGTAACATTGTTTTCTTTGGCATTTTAATCGCTATGCGAGCAAGTGGACTGTGTTTATAAAAGTATGAAAGATTCGAAGAATAATTTAAGAGTAGAGATTTCTCGTTAGCTTAACCTGAACTAGCTGAACTCTCATATATTAAGGATTTATAATGGCTGAGAAATTAATGTGTGTGTAAGAAAATCTCTCATACACACACGAACGCGCGCGCACACACACACACACATACACATACACAACAACACAACACAACCTTTGTTACACTTCTTACCCTTTTGTTCCTCTTGGTATCGATGTTTCGTTATGGAAAGGAGACTCAGAATAGACTTAATTCCTTTGAGAGCCAAAGATCTGTAGCTCTTTCATAAGCTCTCTTATTCACCTGGATACAGCAATACGGCCTGACTTTCAGCCTACACCGTATAGTTGGAGTATGTAAGAAAACAAGCTTAAATCTACGCTCAGAATAGGTAAAACACAGCTGTAGTTCAACTTCAATTTCTGTTTATGCCAACATATTCACTCGTTGTTAGTTTACTGAGCTGTGAATCGAAATATTAAGCTAAAATCGCCCAAACAGAAATTATTCTTGAGTATTAGCGGTCTTTGGTTCGCCTGTGGGAATTATACGCGCGAGCAGATGCTAACAATTGCAGTGAATATAGCACGAACGTTATATTTTCTGAACCTGAGCACTTTTATTCTTGTTTACTTGCAACTTTCCGCAAACAGCTTCATATTTTTGGAAAAGACGAGGGAGACAGATCAAAGTATTGTTGGAAATGCATATATGATAAGGATACAGTGATAAATACATTTTTGATGAATAACTCTTTCAGGGTAAAGCGATGAAGGTAATTTGAAATGACAAATGAAAAGGAAATTGTATACCGTCAGAGCGTTTTAATCATTAGAAACTGCAAACGGATAATGGGGTGTTTTTTACATCGTCGCATTGATGCTTGTATGAAAGGTAAAATAACTCCCGTTTGAAACATATCAGATGTACGGTTGATACATGTCTGCGGATACAGTGGCATTGTGCCTGCTTTGTACACGTTTTTATTTTACACACACACACACACGAAAAAGTACACGGACACACACACGCATATATATATGCTTTAGCCTTAGGGGAGCTGTTAATCAGCTCAGTGGTCTGGTAAAACTAAGGTATACTTATGTCTGGGTATGTTGATTGCGAATAGGAGGAGAAGTGGAAGCTGGTTATAGGAATTGTTTCCCCTAGTATATGTGAAGTAAGAAGGATTGAATGAATGTAAAATTTATAGGTAACGTCTAAGATTAAATTGGCAAAAGGGTTAGCATTGGCTAGTTGTACTCTACAGCAGCCTCAGCCCTTAATGTTGGATGGCCCAAGAGTGGAAAAGAAGAAATCAGTCGCTAACATTCTCACCCTTTAAGTAGTGAATCTAGGATGAACAGCTGTGCAGAAAACGCTACAATATCAGCCCCAAATTATACGCACTTTTCACCAACCTATCGTCGTCCGTTTTCTCCACATGACCAAACCAGTCAGTAGTGTGCGTTACTACTTGGACATTGTTGCCCAAGAAATGCCAATGGCTGGTGATGTTAGCGCACTGAGGTCTAAGGTGCAAGAATGCCTTGTGGGCATTAGGGTCGGGGTAGGGGTTGAGGATCCCTTGTTGAGAGGAATTGGTGTACAAGTTAGATGAAGCTCATCCATTAATCCAGTATGAATCCCACTGTTATACACTTGTAGGATGTCTGCAAGTAAAGTAATCTGCATTCTACCCTAATGGGTTGGTTTAGAAGTCATCTAAAAGCTGGGGGCATGTTTCTGGCTCACATATCCAGTACCCTCGCTGCCAAAAGCCAAAGAAGGAACACACGCACACACACACACACATATATATGTGTGTGTGTGTGTTATACTCACTGAAGAGTAAATCATCTTTCATCTCATTCATTCAGAATTCCACAATTTTTTGCTCTGAGTTTTATGATGGGTCATATACGACGCATTTTGTTCCTTTTCCAATTATGTTTGTTTTTTTTGCACTCTTGTATTCATAACAAATTGACGGCTGATCACAAAGGCCTTTTTGTATTCCCCTTTCCGTATGAAAATGATGGTTCATATATTTATGGTTATATGTTGGTAATGCCTTGTCTTTATTAAAACTACGTAATTTTCATTTAAAGTAAGAAATTAGTAAGGCGTAGAGAGAAAGGAGTTTTATCTTTTGGTTCACGAAAGCAAACATACCTGGTAAATTTAGCTTGCGTCTATTCAAGCGCTCTCTCTCTCTCTCTCTCTCTCTCTCTCTCTCTCTCTCTCTCTCTCTCTCTCTCTCTCTCTCTCTCTCTCTCGTGTTTTTGTTTTGTATTCGCGTAATGACTTGAAATCAACAGTCGCTGGTATATTATTAATCAGTATTTCATGTCGTGGTTTCCATTTCTCATGAATTAAAGGGGTTTTTCGTTATTGGTATCTTCTCATTAATTTTGGGGGTATTTAATTCGATTTTCTTATTCCAGTTACTGATTTTTTTTTCAGATAATGGGGTGCTTTCAGAGGTTCAATACACAGAGTTTATCCTGTTACACAAAAGGCCTGTCGCGCAGGAACAGACTATACCAGAATTATTATATTATCCTCAGTCTCGCATCCGAGTTTGTCTCCGAAAACGAGCAAACGTTATAGGTTTAGTTTGTTTCGCCAGCACATTATTTTCTTAGGCCTAACTCCGCGTATAGACATAATGTAAGGTCCATTAGTAATATCTGTGCACGAAAAACTGACAATTTTCACATTTCCTCGAATCCCAGTCTTTT
Source organism: Macrobrachium rosenbergii (assembly GCF_040412425.1). Classification (NCBI taxonomy): domain Eukaryota; kingdom Metazoa; phylum Arthropoda; class Malacostraca; order Decapoda; family Palaemonidae; genus Macrobrachium; species Macrobrachium rosenbergii. The sequence continues at coordinate 12,342,042 of NC_089752.1, read as the reverse complement.
GATATATCCTCGACCTTACAAATGGGCGGATGAAAAAATAAAAATGTGTGTGTGTGTGAGAGAGAGAGAGAGAGAGAGAGAGAGAGAGAGAGAGATTCCTACAAAATATATTGGAAGTTATTGTTTTTTAGTCATTCTGTTATGAGAGTAAGGAATTATAATTTCCCCTCATTATAGAAAATACGTTACACTTAATATCGCATAAAGAGCGATGTCATTCATAAACATCCAGGTATGCCCCCGTGAAAGGTAAAACGTTTCATAATAGGCAATTGAGGGAATTCTTTTGAGGGGTTGAGTACATCTCAAGAAAAAAAGTAATCTTTTCAGTAAATAAGCATATCCCTGCAGTCTATATTTCTTTTAATTAACTTTGTACTGGTATTTTAGCCTTTGAAGTACCTAAGTACTTTCTGCTGAATGTTTTTTGTAATTTTTTTTGTGGATATTTGAATGCTATAGTCAATATTTCATTTTATTTTGAACCAGGGGATATATATATATATATATATATATATATATATATATATATATATATATATATATATATATATATATATATATATTATTGTGTGTATGTGCGTGTGAGTTTGTGTGCTTATACAAAACGTATGTTTATATGTACAAATGTGTATGTATCTTTGAGCGTTATGTAGTAACGAACTTTATCCGGACAAGAGCGTTTTTTTCTTGGTTGCAGTTTTATAATCGTATCGTATTCCGAATACCCAGCCACCATTCCGTAAGTGCCCGTTCCATTGTCTACGCAGTAACGTCCTTGGGCAACAAACGGGTATTACCAATTAGCATTCGGAATGTTCTGTTATATCCCCATAAAGATTCAGATGAGTATGTCCAACCGAGAGACGTGACTTCAGATTTCCGGATTTTGTGTGTTTTTTTTTTTTTTATCTTTCTTAAAATCTGGGAGAAATTGAAACCGTCTATGGGATGAATTCCGAGTAAAGTATCATGTATTGAAAGCGTTGTAAAATTGAATTAGTGGGCATAATTAAGAGATATTTTAGTCTTTGTGTTACAACAAAGTATGCCCACTTGTTTTGAAGTTTCGGCAAAAGGCGATAAAATGTAAGCTGAATGAGAAGAATATACACCTCAGGCAGTCTTTGTTAAGCACGGCATAAATTGAAGTACTATTTTTGGTTCTTTTCGCTTGTCTTTTTTTTCACTCTATAGCCCTCGTCTCATAAGATACTAGCATGAGGTTCAGAGAACTTTTATCGTGCATTCAGTCATTAATTATCAAGCTAGACTCGGCTATTGATCATTCTCTTGCTTCAACGTACTCTCTTGTATAAAAAAGAAAACGCTTTGATTATTTTTCATTCTATAGGCTATATATACTCTCTCTCTCTCTCTCTCTCTCTCTCTCTCTCTCTCTCTCTCTCTCTCTCTCTCTCGTATTATTCCAGTCTTTTCTCCCCTTTGTATGGATTTTCGTATTGTTTATTCTAATCTCTTATAATTCCCAGAAATAAGGGTTAGTCTTTTCGCATTTGACACAGTACAGGCAAGGATAATCTGAAGTAAGAAAGAAGGGGATTGTTCTAGTCAGCGAAACAATGTTTCCTCTGTTTTCAAATCCCTCCCTTTTACTGTTTCTGTGGACCTTTTCTGCCATAGCCTCGTATCTCTCTCTCTCTCTCTCTCTCTCTCTCTCTCTCTCTCTCTCTCTCTCTCTCTCTCTCTTTCTCTCTCTCTCTCTCTCTCTCTCTCTCTCTCTCTCTCTCTCTATATATATATATATATATATATATATATATATATATATATATATATATATATATATATATATTATGTATATATAAATATAGAAAAAGAAAGAGGAGAGTTCTATCGACTTTTTTTTAGATGTAGATTTCATGTAATTCAAATGATCAAATGTGCTCCCCTATTTTTGGAATACTCTAATATTTGTTGTGTCTCGCCAGGGTCAGTGACCTTTCCTTACCTTTCCAGATTCTCAAATAAGTACTATAAGGTATCCTCGGCGTACCTTCAGGTTGCATAATGGACTGAGTGGTACTTGAACTCTTACTACGAATGGAAAGAACATCATTGGGTATTTTATCATCTAGATTCAGAGCCTTTTGTGATAAACTAGAAGTTATAAGGCAGTAGGGTTTATTGATGTTGACTATATATACATATGTATATATTTGTATATATATAATATATATTATGTATATATAAATTATATTATATATATATATATATATATATATATATATATATATATATATATATATATATATATATATATATATATATATATTTCTCTCGATATTTAATTTCCAACAGTAAACATATCAGGCCTTAATTCTCCCAAGCAGATTTCTGTGTATTCCCGTCATACGCATAAATATGAGAGAAACGCGAAACTTGGCGAACATTTTCGTGAATAAGCGTAATCTAAATCCATCTGAAATGTGGCAGATCAGGATGCAAATGTTAACACGAGACGGAGGCCAGAGAATAAACTTTCGGCAGCATGTTTTGTAGTGTTGACAAGTGCAGCAACATTGACGGGTGTTTGTTCTGGCACTCTCCTCTGTTTGATGTTAGAATATGCTATTAAAGCTAATTCCGACTCTCGTGCTACCTGGCTCACGTTTCGGGTGTTTCTGGTGCACTGCTTGGGCAAAAAGAGTAGTGTTCGGGAATTTATTGTCCCTATGCCATTTTATTTACCCTCGCGGAGTTATGTAGTTCATTCTCATTCCTTCTAAGCGGACAATAATAAAATAAGACTTTTTTGATATCTCTGCGCATAGATTTCTTTTCTTCTGTCGGTGCCTTTTTGTATCTTTTCATATCCTTGATTTTTCTTTTGATTATGCCTCGTGGATTTAATAAAAATGACAGTAAATCTGACAGTTGAAATAGGCGTTGACATGTACGAAAGATTTTTAAACCAGAGACTAAGTCAGTGTTGTAACGCTGTTGGACATAAGAAGTTTTTGCTGAGCGATTGGTCTCTTCTTCCCCAGGGAAGACATTCTCGCTTTTGTTAAAGGAAAGGGCCGGGTTTTGTTTGACCTCTCGGGTTGCTTTTATTTTACACGGATGTCTTTTCTTTATTCATAAGTATTTCTTTATACAGAATATTTTTCGATTAGGCATTTTTTCCTTCTTGTGGTGTTAATACGTACGTTCATCCCTTAAAGGTAATTTTTTTTTTCTTCGGCTGGCAAATTTTATCCTTTCTGAAGTTCAGAAATAAAGTAAAATCAAAACCACATTGTCACAAATCATCAACGAAAACCAAACTCCATCATCATCACGTTCATATAGATATGTTTACGTCGCTTTTGCGTTTCAAACCTCGAAAAGCGTCTGCGATTCCCCAAGATACTTCCAAGTTTCATTTTATTGTGAGTAGTGTTTCGTGATCTTACTCATTTCTGTTTTATGAATATATCCATTAATCATCCCAGTTCAAATATTTCCTTTATGAATAGTTCTGTCCTTGTAATCCATGTTAATAGTTTTAAAGTTGATATATGTATAATATCCATAATTTTACGGCGGTCATTCACATTTACCAATTTGATTTGCAGCGACCCATTTTTGCGACCTCTATCTATTCAGTTTCATAACATTCACCACAGATTATTATGCATATCATAATATGTTTTATAACTACACTAGATATTAAAAGTCTGTTACTTGGCATTAAATGTATCCAAATATATTTTGTATTGCACTGAGTCACTTCACGTTTGAATGAGCATGGCACTGGTGAAAGATTGAAATGACAGTCAGTCATTGTATTTATCAAGAACTTGACTAGCACTGGGTATTTGATACAGTATTGAATAGTCTTATTCTGCCTCCTTCCTTCCCACCACATATTTTAACCGTTGTCTCTCTGTCCACCAATGCACTGACACGGACTCCTTTTCGCAGACTGCGGTGGCTGCAACATGAAGTTCTCGCACCCGTTGTACTACAGGATGCACTGTTCTGTCTTCCACGATCCTAATTACTCTCTCACCATCCGCAAGTACCACTGCAAGGTAACTAACGAGTACTGTCGCACACTATTCATCCCATGGTAAGGTCTCTTTCAGGATCTGTTCAGAACGTTACGTGAATTCTGTTACGGTAAGCTTAGGGAGTAAGTAACATTCGCTGGCAGAATTTCATAACGAGGTCGGATCGAGAATATCATTGAGGTAAGATTACAAATGCATAAAATTTTCAGATACGCTATTCCAGGCTAAGGTATGTACATGTTTAATGGAAATTTATAAAATTTTCAGCAGCGCTGCTTCGTGGTAAGGTTTCTGGATGCATAATATCCTCTGTTCTCTCATGCTCCCATTGTAAAATCTCTGTTCTGGTCTGCTGGAAAGAGCGTGAGCTTTCCTGTATTTCGGTAAGTTTAGAGAAATATGATATTTCACGAATACTAGTCCATATAAATATTCCTGTCGGAACCAGTTAGGACGGTTTTGAGAGTTCCAGTACAGGGATGTTTGTTAAAAAGTCTACGTTTCTTTCGTAAAAGATTTAAATTACTCTTTTCTCTTTTCTGGTAAGATTTCAAACGTGCGGGATTCTATTTCAATAAGTTTATTGATATAAAGTGCACTCTTTTTATATTCTTAATATATGTGGTTTCACTATGCTGGTAAACTTGAAACACTGAAACTGTAAGTTTAGGAAAGTACGGTGTGCCTAATATCTTTGGAAAATTCCAACGTCTGGGAAACCTAAGGAAGCACGTTGGAATTTGAGTGCTCTGTTATGATGATTTTGGAGAATTTTAGAATTTCCATGCTAATAACGGTAACAAAGTGCAGAGCTATTCTAAAGAGCTCTTTCTCTTCAGTAAGTCGAGAAGAGTATGGAATATCCTGTTCAGACTAAGTTTGGAAAATATTGTTTTTTCTCTCTAAATGAGCCAAAGAAATGTGAACAGCGCCGCATCCCTTTAATATAAAAATTGTACAGAAGTCCGTCTGCTGTCAAGAATTTAGGATTTTCCACGTGCAGGTAATTTTTATTTGGTTTCATATGCCAACAATATAATAGGACACTGTCGACGGCATGTTAAAAACATGATTTTCACTTGTTCTGTAAGCAAAGAAATTGCAGTGATTACTCTTAGGACAGACTTACGGGTCCAGCCTGCCTACATGAAATACTCTTGTAATTTTGGAATATACGGTGTCCCTCTTAATATCGTAAAAATAGCTTTTTTATTCATTAAGTTTGGTTTTTTTTAAATACTCGTCAATAAACCGAAAGACTAAAGTCTTCAGGGGAAATGTATAAATATTTCGATAAGTATTTGAGACTTGTGGCGACTTCAGAAAAAAGGAGGTATCTTTCTGGAATAAGCTTGGCAAAAGTCGCTGTGATATTCTTACTGCTAAAGTTCATCTTTTGATAAATGTCATAAGAATTGAAGAGTTTTCTCTTTGAGAAGTGTATGAAAATATAGCAGTCTTCATAATCTCGAATGCTTTAATGTGTATATAAAGTTAGAAAACCTTTCTGTTGGTCAGCATAGTGGAAATATTGGATTATTAGTTTTTACTTAATATTATGCAATAGTCGAATTGTTTTTGTCCTCATATGTTAGAAGTTTAAAGAATGTTTTCAGATAATTGAAAGTACGCCGATTCTCCCGTTTCAAAAATACAATGGATGGTATGTGTTGTAAACTATGCTAACTATATAAAAAAATTACTTCATTTACCACGGAAGAAAAACGGAGAAAGCCTTATTGCATTAAAGAGAACATTTCTGGGTTGCTACGAAGCACGAGTTATTTTATTTTTCCTTATTATTGCCTCACGTATTCACAGTTTTCCTGTTATTGCTATTTATGTATCCTGAATACTTTAAGAATTTTCTAACACGTTTGCATAAAACTGAACGTTGTTTCAATAACAAAAAATGTAAACACCGGCCACCTATGTTTTCGTATAATTTTCAGATTTTTCGAAGACAATAGAGATTTCGTTTTTTTTTTATTCTCAGTTCAGTATGAAGTATTTTAAATCATTTCCCAAAATAAGTACAAAATTTTATTTCATATTCCATCAGTACTTCAAATAGCTCAAGGACATATTCGCTGTTTACTATGAAATATGTAGTTTCTCTCGTTACCTTTCTGTACGTACCATTTATTGTTTACCTTATTCCACGAAAGGAATTTTTGTGTGAGCTGAATCATGTATAAAGGTTCAATATCTAGTAACCATAGAATTATATGAGCCAGCAGTCATTTTTTGCATGTCAGTGAGTATGCAACGAAATCCCTAAAACCATGCAGTATAGTTTTACCGGTGATGCTGATGAAATGCCCACGGTTATAAATGCAATTGATGAACCATACACGATTGTGATAGGATCAAGTAGACAGTCTCATTGAAAGCGCAAATGAGATTCATCTATGCCCATCGTCCTTCAGGCAAAGTGATTCGGATCAATAAGAGATTACTTTGTCCATCCCCAGTTCATTTCGTTTGTAGTATTGCAGTGGACGGAGTCTGACTTGTTCGGTC
>NC_089752.1:11993000-12000500 GCF_040412425.1 Macrobrachium rosenbergii | reverse complement strand
TTAGTATTAATCTATTAGACCTATCGGCTTAGTTGCGGCTTTTGAGGACCACGTAGATTAGCCAGAAAAGTGTTGTAATAATTGTTAGGTTTTAAAGTCGAAGTGAGCAGTAATTACATCTGATACTTTTATAACCAAGAGATATTTCAGTCTTATCCTCATTAATTCCATTCCCAGAGGACGATAAAAAGTAGCAAGGTTGTTAAAGCACCCAGACTGGAGCTATGTAGTTACATGAAAATGTATAAATAACCATCATTGTTTAATTCTTAGTATAACAAAATAACAGCTACATAAATTTTGTATGGCATTTCCCTAATTAAAAGTTATTAATGATACAAAGCTTTAAAGAACTTTAAAGAATTGTGTAAAGGGGATAATTCAGACTGAAAATATTTATTCTATTACCAAGTCGCCACTTTACGAAAGATGTTCACTCTGTAACCAAAGTGACTTCTTACTCCACTTACACTCTTAACCTGCTCGTGTCCACCTATAACATCTAAGCTTTGTGTTCTCTCAGTTATCAGATCTGAGTGAACAGTGTATGGTTCCTTACCCAAAAAGGCATCGGTTCGAATTTTTATCAGGGAAGAAGCACTTACAAGTAACTCTGTTTAGGCTTAAGTTAATCCCTTGATAAAGTGAATCCGGTATGAGTGGGTTGTTGGTGTGTGTGTGTGTGTGTGTGTGGCTTAACATCTGGGAATATAAAAACGTCACAAATAAAATCATATATATATATGCGTGTGTGTGTGTGTGTGTGTGTGTATATATATAGTCAAAATGTAGAAAGTTAATGCTATATTTCAGAGACCAACTGTTTCTCTCTTCAGGCAGGTAATGTAGAGAGACAGTTGGTCTCTGAAATATAGCATTAACTTTCTACATTTTGGCGTTTTTATGGGCTCCTTATATGAGATGGAATTCTGTTTTAACAGAAGATATTTCACAGTCATATATATATATATATATATATATATTATATATATATGTATATATATATATATATATATATATATATATATATAATAATTTCTGAATAATAATAACATAATAATAATAATAATATTATACACACATATATATGCAGTATACATATATGAATATTATATATATATATATATATATATATATATATATATATATATATATATATATATATATATATATACATACATATATATATAGTTTGGGAAGTTTATTGACTGTTTTTATGTAAGTACAGTACAGCCCGGTTTGAGCTGTCCTGAAGGATAATAGTAACTGTTGCTCTCTGTATTCTTTTATGGTTGATTTGCCACTGATCCCGTGATTGTACGCAATGGTAGCTTTCCTCACCTTTGAGATCGAGTGTTGGTTAGATCTGATATTCGAAAAGATTTCCAAGGCATAAAGTTTGCCGTTAAACACAAACAGATTTTGCTTGCCCTACGTTCCATAGAGATGGCAATATATTCAGCCTTGAGTTCCATTATTACTATTATGATTATTCAGAAGATGAGGACTATTCACATGGAACAAGCCCACAGGGGCCACTGACCTGAAATACAAACTTCCAAAGAATGTGGCGTTCATTCGAAAGAAGTAAAGTCTTTTGGAGAAGTGAGAAAAAATCAGCAAGATCCACTTCATAACATTAGCGTAAGAAGAAATGTAATATCAACATCACAAGGGATAAAATAAAACAACAAAGACGAAAACAAAGAAATAAAAAAAGAAATGAGAATTGATGACGTACCATTTAGCTACCAAGGCTTTGTTTCGAGCTGCAAAGCTAGACAAATGTAACAAGAGCTATAATTAAACTTTTGAAATATGAGAAGACAAACGTCCCCGGCAGATGGCATCACGCAGCCATTATAAATTCTTATACGACATACTTAATTAGGGATATAAAGCAGATGAACGAGAATGACCATAAGTAAAACTGACCGAGCAACCAGAGAGAGAGAGAGAGAGAGAGGAGAGAGAGAGAGAGAGAGAGAGAGAGAGAGAAGGAGAGTGGCTATATAAAATCGGATTAAATCGGATACCAAAAAAAAAAAGGGAAAATATTCAGCTGGGTACTGACTTTTTACAATGAACATGGAAAAGCGAAACGAGTAAAGGGACGTATATGCCTTTTCATCACTAGGAAAAATGCGCTAAAAATTGCTTGAATTCAAACTATCATTCTTGGTAGATATAAATTATTGTGGAAAAACTTTTCCAAATGAGGGAAAAGCAAGCAAACTGACTGTACGCTTATTTAGACGTTCACGAACAATTTTATTTTTATGGGGGAGATGTTTTAAAACAGGACTAACAGAAAACATTTAACTGAAAGCGCAAATATTGAATTAAGAGCAACCCACAAAGAAAATTCTATTTTTGGATTCCTCTTCAAACTCCTTGCATACTCAAACGGCATCCCGGAAAGAAGAGAGATTCCAACTTTGCCGAAGTTTTCAACTTTAATTTTCTCTTTCCCTTTATATGTATTGTCATTACTATGAGGGTAAAACATATAACAATTCTTTACATTTACCACTCAGCACAGAAAGTCTCACGAAGTATGGGAGCAATTCAACACGCACCATTTACTTTAGCTAAAGGAGAGAGAGAGAGAGAGAGAGAGAGAGAGAGAGAGAGAGAGGAGGAGAGAGAGAGAGAGAGAGAGTTCTTGAAAAAGGGAAAATAAGAATTATCAGCGTTGCCTGCTATAGTATTAGATTTTATGACGTCACCATCAATGTAACCATATGCCTTTATCCAGAAAAGGACATACTGGAATTTATCAGTTAGAAATATTAACCCACAAAACAATTTACTTGATTTCTTATATGTTTAAAGCAAATGCATTTGCGTTTATGTCGCGAGGTCAAGATACAAAACGAGTTGAAGCAATTGCCTATTCCATTATGACTACAATGACAGTGACAAAAGGTACAGCTTCGCGATTTCTAAAGTCATTCATTTGTGCGTTCCCGTCATATAAAATTGGTTTTACTAGACAACTGCTGCTTTACTCCATTAGTTTAATTTTTCATCGAATATCCACTTGCGTCATTTTCATCGGCTTTCTATCAAATGTACCTGACAATCTAGACTCTAAACTTTAAAGTCCATTCAGGTCAGGTATCCTGAGTCGCTCATCTCTGGGATTTTAGCCCTAATGTCAGAACATATTTCAGTTCATCAAAAAGGTAAGTGCGATAAGAAAAAGTATAAGTGACTGCTTTTTTGAAGCCGATTACTGTATGGAGACAGGTGAAATGCTGCACACTGGGAATTGCGGCAAGACGGTAACCAGAATAAAGACTTAATTTAGAAAACCCATGGCTGACTTACTAAAAATGTTTCAAAAATAAAATTACGAAAATCTTGCGTCAAACTACAATACAAAAAAAAGACGTCCCATTAGAATCAAATAATAACTAATTTTGAATTAAGAAGATAGATAAAACCTAGGGAAGAAAAGGCACACAAAAACTTGCAAGATTTGTCTTTTCTGAAGACATGATTCCTTAGGCTCTTCTCCTGCAAGATTTAGCACAAAGGAAACCAATGCCAAATTAGGCTTGACAGAAATTTTCCCCTAGGAAACAATGTAATGTCGATGGGAACTTTCTCCAAGGTAATCAAAAGGCAATTTCAGGCCACCATGAAATTTCTCTAATGAGACTAAAAGGCAATTTAAGGTCGACAGTAATTATTCTCCAAGGAAACCAAAGGCAATTTAAGGTCGACAGTAATTTTCTCCAAGGAAACCAAAGGCAATTCAAGGTCGACAGCATTTTTCTCCAAGGAAACCAAAGGCAATTTATGGTCGACAGTAATTTTCTCCATGGAAACCTAAGGCAATTTAAGGTCGACAGTAATTTTCTCCAAGGAAACCAAAGGCAATTTAAGGTCGACAGTAATTTTTCTCTCCATGAAACCAAAGGCAATTTAAGGTCAGCAGTAATTTTCTCCATGCAAAAAAGGCAATTTAAGGTCAGCAGTAATTTTCTCCATGGAACCAAAAAGGCAATTGAGTCGACAGTAATTTTTCTCCATGGAAACCTAAGACAATTTAAGGTCGACAGTAATTTTCTCCATGGAAACCTAAGGCAATTTAAGGTCGACAGTAATTTTCTCCAAGGATACCAAAGGCAATTTAAGGTCGACAGTAGTTTTCTCCAAGGAAGCCAAAGGCAATTTAAGGTTGACAGTAATTTTCTCCAAGGAAGCCAAAGGCAATTTAAGGTCGACAGTAATTTTCTCCAAGGATACCAAAGGCAATTTAGGGTCGACAGTAATTTTCTCCAAGGAAACCAAAGGCAATTTAAGGTCGACAGTAATTTTCCCCAAGGATACGAGCAATTTAGGGTCGACAGTACCTTTCTCCAAGGAAAAAAGGCAATTGCAAGGTCGACAGTAATTTTCTTTCAAGGAAACCTAAAGGCAATTAAAGCTCGACAAGCACTCTTCTCCAGAAACCAAAGGCAATTTAAGGTCGACAGTAATTTTCTCAAGGAAACAAAAGGCAATTAAGGTTACAGTAATTTTTCAAAAGGGAAACAAAAGGCAATTTAAGGTCGACAGTAATTTTCTCCAAGAAACCAAAAGGCAATTTAAGGTCGACAGTAATTTTCTCCAGGAAAACCAAAGGCAATTAGGTCGACAAGGCAATTTTCTCCAAAAGGAAACCAAAGGCAATTTAAGTCGACAGTAATTTTCTCAAAGAAACCAAAGGCAATTTAAGGTTGATGCCAGTAATTTTCTCAAGAAACCAAAAGGCAATTTAAGGTCGACAGTAATTTTCTCCATGGAAACCAAAGGCAATTTAAGGTCGACAGTAATTTTCTCCAAGGAAACCAAAGGCAATTTAAGGTCGACAGTAATTTTCTCCAAGGAAACCAAAGGCAATTTAAGGTCGACAGTAATTTTCTCCAAGGAAACCAAAGGCAATTTAAGGTCGACAGTAATTTTCTCCATGGAAACCAAAGGCAATTTAAGGTTGACAGTAATTTTCTCAAAGGGAAACCAAAAGGCAATTTAAAGTCGGCAGTAATTTTCTCCAAGGAAACAAAAGGCAATTTAAGGTCGATAGTATTTTCTCCATGGAGAGCAAAAGGCAATTTGCTGTCGACAGTAATTTTCTCAAAAAGCAAAGGCAATTTAAGGTCGACAGTAATTTTTCTCCAAAACCAAAGGCAATTAAGGTCGACAGTAATTTTCTCAAGGAAACCAAAGGCAATTAAGGTCGACAGTAATTTTCTCCAAGGAAACCAAAGGCAATTTAAGGTCGATGGTAATTTTCTCAAGGAAGCCAAAGGCAATTTAGGGTCGACAGTAATTTTCTCCAGAAGCCAAAAAGGCAATTTAAGGTCGACAATGGTACTCTCCCAAGGAAACCAAAGGCAATTTAAGGTTGACAGTAATTTTCTCAAGGAAACCAAAAAGCAATTTAAGGTCGACAGTAATTTTCTCCAAGGAAACCAAAAGGCAATTTAAGGTCGACAGTAATTTACTCTAAGGAAACCAAAGGCAATTTAAGGTCGACAGTATTTTTCTCCAAGGAAACCAACGGCAATTTAAGGTCGACAGTAATTTTAGTCGACGGTAATTTTTTCCAAGGAAACCAATAGGTCATTAAAGGTCCACATGAATTTTCTTCAAGGAAACCAAAGCAATTTAAGATCGATAAGAAACTTCTCCAAGGATACCAAGGCCAGTTTAAGGTCGAAAGGAATTTTGCTTAAGCTTGGTCGAGTTAATGTCCTTGAAGTGTGCTAACAGCCTAAGAAAATGTTCAGATAGGCAGCTGCTTAATAAGGGTTCATAGCTAGCCTTAACCCAAGGTAAACAAAGATCTCGCAAAACATATAACGTCTGAATATGCAAGACTATCCTTACAGAAACTATAATACATTATTTACCACTATCTAATAATAACCCTACTTACATATTTTACACAATAATCTTCCAGCACACCAAGACGCAATTGACATCTGTGACATTTCTATCCATGTGCAGGTGTCCTTTATCAGCTTCAACGTAGTAAACAACAGCCGTAATAGGACGGAAAGTTGCTATGAAAATTACATTTCACGAACGTGCCTACTATGTCTCTTTAAGAGCAATCTCTCTTAACTTTGAGGTAAACACATTCGCACAAAAAAGCTGCCTAATTAAGTCTAAGAATATCTTAACTTTTCGTTACGCTCGTAAAACTTGCTTGTTTTTAGAACCGAACACCTTAAACTGTTAAAATGATGTGGTCCTGTTTCTAGGCCCATAATCTTGTTTTCTTAGGAAAGTTTCTTGTCTTCGCATCTTTGTTCATCATGTGATATTCAATGAAAGGGCGAGCTGGCCTTTTTAAAGTAATGCATTTTGTACTTGATGTATGCATCCCACATGTAAACTTGATCTCAATTATGATGAAATTCCACTTCCCTAATTTTTTGGTTCACTTATAAATCAGAAAACTTTGTATACTTGTCAGGGCTTTGTCATGCTTCATTCACATTTCGGAATAGACAATATTGCATATTAAAAAAAAGGAGAGAATTTGTTTATCAAATTTCACAAATATTTAGAAAGTAATATAAATCTGTTACAAAATCCTCCCGAATGCAAACACCACTACCCCTTCCATCCCTGTAATACCGGGGTAATCACGTGATACCTCAGTAATCACGTTTTTATGCAGTAAAACACTATTCTTTTAACGTTTTGTAAAAGTATGTAGAGAATACTTTTTTATGTGTATGTGTGTGTGTGTGTATATATATATCCAGCACAGTAATATTCTCTACATACTTTTACAAAATGTTAAAATAATAGTGTTTTACTGCATATGTTAATATAATTATATATATATATATATATATATATATATATATATATATATATATACTATATATGTGTGTGTGTGTGTGTGTATGTAATATGCATAATATATATATATATATATATATATATATATATATATATATATATATATATAAACACGTTATTTTTCCTTTACGGAGTGCACTTCCTACAAGTGCAACTTGGTTTAAATCATGTAATGGGTCTTTCTACAAGGCAACAATGTCTTGACATCTCTCATACTTACCCTCTATATGTTCAGTTTTTAAATTTTTCTTTGCTTTTACATATTTTTCTTTACTTTGCCTATCGGACGGGCTATTGTTTTTTTTATTTTTTTACACGCTTTTCACCAATGCATCCAACCCCTCTTCCCCTTTTTCTTCAACACAGCACTAGTTTATCTCTCTTCTCGCTCTTACAGCAGTCCCTGCAAATTGCAACCGAGCTTGCTCTTCTTTCTTTGTTTTCATTGTTTCTATTCCATCATCTTTGAAAATGGCTGTCTTTCTGCTCAATTCCAGATTTCACCCTCACATATTTTTGCTTCCATCAGTTATTACATTCTCCTGTCTCTTGACAAATTATCTAGTCTTTCACAGGCATTTTGTCCCTGTGTCTCCTCCCAAGGGATTTCTCCTTTCTTACTCGACCTCC
>NC_089752.1:11948000-11988000 GCF_040412425.1 Macrobrachium rosenbergii | reverse complement strand
TAACAAAGCCCACAAAAAGTTTTATTGTGAAAGTACCATGGTGAAAGAAACCCCTAAGAATATTCTTAGCTTGCCTTATTTTAGTGGTTTTGAAAACAAAATCATTGTTAAATTCTTTTAATATCAACCTCGTTTTTTCCTATAATAACACACTAAGGAATGATAATAAAAAAGAGTCCCTGAGAAAACAACAACATAATATATAAAATTCCCATGTTTGACTGCCCCTCTTTTATACTGGCCAATCTGTGCAAAGATTTAGATGTGTATTAAGCAACATGGTATTCAGTCAAAACTGGACAAATATCCAATGCTATATTCATTCATTTATGAAAACTCTCACAGGATAACTTAGACAAAGTTCAGTGACTGCCAGATCGAAAGATTTCTCTTCAAGAAATCTTTTGGAGTCTGCTATTATACAGCCTACTTCCAGCTGCAATTTTAACCTTAGTCCTGGCATGTATCATTTGGACAATTGTATTAGAAAAATGTTCAAGAATGACCTAAAAGATAAAATCACTGACTTAATTACAAATTAGTTACCTTATATATATTTTCTATGTATTCATGTTTAATATAATTTTTTATTTGTAAAAATGTTCATCTTGCAAAAATTGTTATTGTTTACAAAAAAAGATAATTATTTTGTTGTACTAACATTTTTTGGTGGTCAGTACCTCCCTGTATAATCTTTTAATTGTCCTGTCACTGCTTCTGGACGGTTGATCCTAATCCTTTCTAAAACCTCTTAAATATTTAACCCTGTTTTGGCAGTTTTACTAATTCTTCAATTGTGTTGGATACCAGGTACATATTTTTTCCTTTGTAATCCCCATCTGTCACTTATATGTAAACTTACTTTTATGTTTCTTCAGTCTGCTTAGTAAAGGACGACAGTCGAAAGGCCTTGTAGCACTCCAGTGTTTCTCATTCCTTTGTAGATTTTGTCTTAATTATATATTCATCACGTTCTATATTTTCGTGATTCAGTTATGCATACATACACATATATATTACATTTTTTTTCTTTTCTGTAAGCCAAATGATCTGGACTGAAATTAACAGCATGACGGTATACCAAATTACTGGGAATCAGCACCCCTATGTAAAAAACAATAAATAAACGTAAAAAATACAAATTTTACATCAATGTCTTATAATACATATAAGTTTTATAACATTCTGCATTTCATGTAAAAACCTAAAACGTATTTTCGGTTTATCAGAGCTCAAACTAATGAAAATGACGGACAATTCGCATTACGTCACCAGCATTTGTAGGTATTCAGTTCTTTTTTTTTTGGTATGTGACCCCAAGGTTTTTGCGTTTTTACATAACAATACTTCATAAGAAGAATAAAGAAGGATGACGGATTTGTTCCACGCACGTAAGCATAAAACTTTACCAGCATTGACCCTAAGAAAAGCTTTTTCGCTTCGAGATGACACGCATTATTTCATCCGATTTGAAAAGTTAAATCTCAGTTTATTTATTTAATGACAAAATTACCGGAGATGTCGGTCAGTTTATCACCTGACGAAAGAAATTTAGCCTCTATCAGATTTTATTTTTTCGACAAGAAGTAAATAATGTAAGTAAAGATCTGAACCTGTTTGAACATAAAAGAAGAAACTGTCTATTTAATCACTATCGAGATCTAATATCTATTTACTGAAATAGTATATTACTAATGAATTTACAGAAAACCATATCGCTTTTTAGATAAGGAGAAAGACAATATGCGCTTGTACCGCCAAGGAAAAATAACCGCGTTCACGAACGTAATTGAAATGCATTTCCATGGCACATGTAAATGAATTTAATTTTCCGTCACTGCTACGTGTCAGCTATTTTTGAAAATGTGATATGAATAAAGTGGAGGTCTCTCGAGTGCGTAAAATATATCAAGGTATACGGGATATGGTGGCGGACGTAACAGCATAAAAATAAATTCCGACTCTGAAGCAACTTTAATTTCTAATTACGTATTTCCAAAATTATGCAACGCTTCCCCGTAAAATCGAAATCATGTTCTTGTTTTCTGTTCAACAGTTTATGCTACAACGAGTAACAAGAAACTCACTTATGTGTATTAGATTCAAGATGAAACAAGTAAAAAATGCGCCGAAACTTCTTCGGTGCAATAGAGTTTCCTGTACAGCATATAATCAAGGCCACTGAAAACAGATCTATCTTTCGGTGGTCTCGGTATAATGCTGTATGAGCCGCGGCCCATGAAACTTTAACAACGGCCAGGTGGTGGCCTGTCCGATATCGTTGCCAGACGCACGATTATAGCTAATTTTAACCTCAAATAAAATCAAAACTACTGAGGCTAGAGGGCTGCAATTTGGTGTGTTTAATGATTGGAGGGTGCATGATCAACATGCCAATTTGCAGCCCTCTAGCCTTGGTAGTCTTTAAGATGTGAGGGCGGACAGAAAAAGTGCGGACGGAGAAGTAGCCTATTCGTCCTACTCCACCACATACATTGGGATTAATATACTAAAAGGTCTTACGTCCAACCAATTACTGAATCCGAGCTAGAAATTGAAACTGAAAATAACCGTGAACAAATCTCGAAATTAAAATGTTATTAGTAAAGAAAAGTATGTTCCTCAAAAAAGTTATATGTCTATGTCATGAATGCCTCATGAAATCAACACTAATTCAGATTCGTTATATATCAATTACATATTTATATCTTTATCTATACATAAAGAAATATACTCCTACACGCACATACCCAGGAACATCATTTTTCGAGGAGACTTTCACAGGAAAAAATACAAGACAAAATCCTTTCCTTATCAAAATATCAGATCTAGTCCCAAAGCCAGTAAACCCCTTTCGGAAAACAACTGGATATAGTTTTCTTAACAGAGCTAAAAAGTCATAAAACGGATTAAAAAAATATACTGACACTGGTGTCAGTTAGTAACCTTCGTAAGAAAAAGGAGGAAATAACCTTACCTTGGTCGTCTGATGTTACTCTAAGCTGAGATTCCTGAAACAAAAAAAGAAAGGGAGGAAATTACTCACAGATACACAACTATTTAGTTCTTTTACGTGAGCTATTTATAACACTTCTGAACTGGAGTCCGTAAAATAGATAAGGACTCTGCACAAAAGTAAAAAAAAAAAAAAGCTAAGAAAACCATATATATTTTGCCTTGTTGAAGACGTTCTCATCAAGTAATTTATTTTTAAACTGGGATAAGACCTGTTACGTTTGTCTTCCTTGGAGTGAATGCAGTTTGTTGATACAAAAATCTTATTCAAATCGACGTAAGTTGATGAAACAATAGAGCCTCCAAAGAACAGAAGCCCCATAGACCTAAATGATCTCGCAGATTTACTCAGCAAACCCAAAGAGCTTTTTACAAGAGACTTGATATTCTTGTAAAATAAATTCGTAAGTTCTAAATGCTGTCCATATGTGAGGTAAGATTTCCAGAAACCTGTAAATTGCGGGAAGCCTCAGAGGAATTCTGGGCGGCAGGGAACAAGCAACATATTCTCCCAAAAGAACTGAACTGCCCAGCCTCATTTCCTAATGCCTGAATTACTATTCTTATCCAGGGTAATAACGTCTATTGGGGTTAATTGAGAGTAAGTACACGATTCCAAAGAAGGCTCAGAAGGAAAGGTAATTTGTGAAGAAGAAGGCCATTTACATAGGACTATTTCTCCAGAAGGGAGGTGTGACAAAGGCAACACAGTGAGCTCCAAAACTTACGCAGATGTTTGTGGCTACTTTTTACCTCAGAAGAACGTTATATATTCCTTTTCAGGTGCCTGGGTAAATTAACTTTTAAAATTATGAATTTTTGCAACAAATGCCGTTAATGATGTGAGGGTCGTTCGCTTGTTAAATCAATCAATAAACCAATTATCATTTCAGCAACCTGACCAATCTCAATCATTCCAAGATTAGAATATCTCCTTTATACTTCATCAAATTTTATGCTCGAAACTATAAGTCTCTACCAGGTGGAGGTCAGCTGGGCCAAAGTTCGAACTGTGTCCCAGCATGGTCAACATCCCCTATCGTACGTCCATTAACAATTTAGGAAAACAAAATAAATTAAGGACAACATGAGATCCATTTTGCAAAACATATACTTTCAAAGCACATAAACTAAACATACTAAGGATTACCTGATGCATTCAATAAGTCCATCAATTTCCCAAACTAAACCTTCATACAAAAAATAGGAACGACTGATGTAATCAGTGAAGATTAAAATTATCACGTGGAAATTTCATTTCACTCATAAATATACAACTGATCAGAAATAGGGATTAATCATCTCCCGTCCTAAAGACAATTGCACTCGGTTTGCAGATTAAATATCTGAAAAACTCGCTGAAGGGTTCCGTAATTTGACACGGGCATTTATTTATTCTCATTGGTACGCATATTCGTGCATACACACACACACACACACACATATATATGTATATATATATATATATATATATATATATATATATATATATGTATATATATGTATGTATGTATGAATGTATATTATCAGCAGACTTTTGCGTGGGTGATGCTAGAAGGGTAAATCCTTTTCGGTCCTGAAGTCTAAGAATATTGCTGACGCTGATATTCACTATTTGGTCCACTAGTAGGTGGCAAGCCGAAGCCAGAGAACCAAGTCCATGGATCTTACAAGAGCAAGCCAACCAATGCATTTCTAGCTACTTATATATATATAGATATATATATATATATATATATATATATATATATATATATATAATATATATATATATATATATATATATATATATATATATAGTATATATATATATATATATATATATATATATATATATATATTATATATATATATATATATATATATATATATATATATATAGTATATATATAGATATATATATAATATATATATATATATATATATATATATATATATATATATATATATATATATATATATATATATATATATATATATATATATATATATATATAAATTATGATTGATAATTATGTAAGAACTTTCTTTTGTCATAGGCAGAACTGAAATTTTAACCTAATAACTATGGCTTCATGAGTACACATCTTAACTCTAAAACACTTAGAGAAAACAAGTAATAACAACAGCTCGTGCTATGCCAAAGAAAAAAAAATACATAGTTTACTGAAAAGACTGAGATTTTCTTCATATGTGAACAGGGAATCAAAGAATAATAAAAAAAATTGCATTTTCTATGGTCAATCCTACTATGCGAACGGCCGATGGAGTGAACAATGCCTGGGTTAATTTCGAACCTAGTTTGAGCCTTTTCTCATTATTTCTAGGAACTTGCAGTCTTTCATCATTAGATAAATGAGCCAAACGGAAACCTTGTTACTCCCGAATAGGAACATCACTTCTAAAGACTTCTTCATTATTATAATACGATAACGTAAGCAGATAAGCAAATACGCACGTACTATATTAATATACAAACACAAATACACACACATATATATGTTTACGTGTATGTGTATATATATATATATAATATATATATATATATATATATATATATATATATATACATATATACATGCTATTTCTCAGGTTCCAACTTCTTTGAGACTTGTATGGCCTAGTGGGCAGCGCCCTTGCCTTTCACCAAAAGACCTGGGTTTGATCCTGATGTGAGTCAGAAATTTATTTCTGTTCCACACGTGATTGTGTGCTGATTATTTTTATATATATACACGTGTGTGCATTATGATGGACCCGTGTTCAAGATACAACACAGTTAAGGGTTAGAACTAGGCAGTCTTTCATGTTTTTTCCTTTTGTAATTACAGTACGCATTATAAATATCCAAGACAAAGTCTCTTTGAAAAAGTTAGTTATCAGTAACTAACACTTGCAATAAAAATACATAAATATTCTTTCAAGGGATTCAGGAGTCACTATTGCGTAAAGAATAAAGTAGCCTTGATAACCTGCAATAGAAATTATGGACATACAAGGTCCTTGTTCAGGTTTAATGTGCTACCTTTTTCAAAATATAAATGCACAGATCATTGACCAGTCATTAAAAACTGCTTGTTTTTCGTGACTTCTGACTCAAAGGAGGGAGAGTCGACAGACCATAGGATTCAAATCTTTATAGTTAGATTTGGCTCTAGCAACACGAATAACAGATGATAAGTCTGAGGGAGAGACTAATTATCTGCAGACCAGGCCATTCAAAATTGCTCGTCAGCTCATCGCCAACAACCACATTTCAAACCACTTAGATAATTTCCAGAGTCCATAATCATCCATAATTAGATTGCATAAGTTTTCCTGTCCACCTAGATTAAAGGCTATTTCGAAATCTTGATTGATGAAGTCGGACGAAGAAGATTCGGGGGCATCTTGTCATTAGGGATACTGGTTCTATTTTTTAAATAAAGAGAATCACAAGAAAACAAAGGAATCCTCTCTTATAAATAACCGATTCTCTGAGAGATTTCGTGGCCCGCAGTTATTTGTTTTTATGTTTATCGACCCCTTCGTCTCACGGCTGCATGACATAACCTGCGTTATTTTCCTTCTGGGTCCAAGGTTACACAAGATTTCATGCACTACTTTGAGAGCCATTTGTGAGAAGACTGTGACCTTCTCAAAAGAACTTTTAATTCATCTTTCACAAGAAAAAGAAAATGACCCGTTGCATTTAGAGAAGACCTAAGTATCACGATTTGTTCATAAAGTTTTCTAAAAGAACTTAATACTTTAGGGGAAAAAGAAATATTTAAATGAAAAAAAATCTAATTGTCATAACTGTTAAAATGCCTTTTGGTTATTTGTCGATTAAAAAAACTAGTCTGCCGAAGCTTACAAGGAAGTATAAAGCAGCATACTCGTTTACAATCATCCCACTATCAGGTATTTAAAAAAAATATATAAGTGGTTAACTGAGCTCGCGGAGGAAAAACGAAAACAGCAATAATTGAAGTAATGACAGTGGTATCATTATTTCATTATTTACCAAGTCAAAAGCAGATCAGTCCAACGATTACATATCACTACGAGAAGAAATAATTTCATGTTGTATTTTCACGGTAAAAAGCGTCTGCTAGACTTAACAGTAAGTAGATGAACACCGCAGCAAGCAAATGACTATAGTTATTGTGTTTTGGATTATTCCTAAGCTCTCTGGATCTTTTTTTTTCTTTGGGTGATCCAACGCAGGAACAAAGCTTAAATTTATTACTGGAATTGCAGCCTTTTTGCTGTTCTCAGATTAGACTGAACGCTCTTTACTTTTCATTAAGGCCGTGCGCATTAAATCGAAGAAGGATATATACGCCATTCATATATGATATATTTTTAAGAGTTATCCAAAAAATATTTATTTTCGAAAGAATGTTTTTTCTTTTTTTATTTATTCTTTGATTACCACATACCTTGAAAAGGGTTAGTATACGTATCCTTTCATATCTGAAAGCTTCCTGTGCAAAATAACTGGAAGAATGAGAGAATTTTTCATAATTTTAGTATTACATATCTTGATAAATTGAATGCATGGCAACATTTCTTATCACAGTTAATACTATCTTCAAATAATCAAGAGAAAGAAACAACTAGATCTTAGTGTTTTCTGGTTTCTAACGTCCGTTCGTTATCGCATATGGTCAAGATGAGGTTCCTAATTAAAAGCTTGCGTGGGTTATAGAACGAAACAAAAATTTGGAAACAAGAGGGAAAAGGGGTTAACAGCGCTTCTCTGGGTTCTCAGAGAGATGAGGATACCAGGGCCTTCTCTTTCCTATATATATATACAGTATATAATATATATATTTCGTGATTCAGTTATCATATATATATATATATATATATATATACATATATATATATATATAGAGAGAGAGAGAGAGAGAGAGAGAGAGAGAGAGAGAGAGAGAGGAGAGAGAGGAGAGAGAGAGGGGGATAAGCACTTTTTGGTAACCATTGTTTGGATGTAAGATAGGTATGATAATGAAAGGTAATGAAATTTCAGTACAGAAGAAATTTATAAAAAAGAAAAAAAAAAAAAAGAGAATTTTAAAATGCTTTACGTTCGAGCAATCATTTTATCGATCGCCTTAAATGTCTTACCGCATTCCGTTATTGTTTATCATTCCGTCACTCAGCATTAATACTTTGTTGAAGTCTATAATGATCACACTCCCACTGGAAATTAACTTTGTTGCTTTAACTTACTTTACAGGAATTACGACTTCTCAATTTAGCCGGAAACATGCTCCGCCACGTAACGGGGTTACGAGGACTCGAGTGTTTGGTCGAACTGAACTTGAGGCGTAACCTAATCAGGACTGTGGCTGACCTTCATTATCTACCTCGCCTAGAAAAAGTCTTCATGGGATACAACGAAATCTACAGGTTAATTACAAAGATGCTCACTGAGACTTTAGCTAAGACTCTTGCACGTGAGGTGCACCAACACTCACTCTCCTCTATAAATGATTAGATTCATGTGAGAACCAACACTCACGAACCTCAACATGCACATACTAATTTGGATAATTACACCGTGTGATTTATTTTTTATATGAACAATGTTACATGAGTTTTACAATGGCAGTGCGTGAGTCATTAATACGCTTGCTGAGAACGGTGAATTTATCTGAAATATAATCCAACCGAAAGAATATCATAATGGTGTTTGGGATTAATTTTAGTCACGTGAAAAGATAAGCGATAACAGTGCTAGGCGACTTAAAAACAAAATTTAAGTTAGAGATATTTTTTTACAGCTTTGCATAATAACTAGACAGAACTTAGCTTCGCGGCATTATGTATCTTTTTAATATGTGAATACATATTCAATGCAGGCGAGGTCGCGAGCACAAAAACTCGATGTACCTCACTTATTATATTTTGTACATTCTTATTTACGATAAATGGTTAAAGGAATATTCTTCTGAACACCTTTGAAGAAATATGCGTTAGGTGGACTCTAGCTCTGGGTAATACCAGGTGGCAGTGATGCGTTTCAATGTGTTTTTCCAGATACGAGGATATCGCGTGTCTCCAGAACTGCCTGAAACTGCGGGAACTGTCCCTGGAGGAGAACCCCATCAGTAGGCAGCCAAACTACTTCCACCATGCCGTCACCAAGTTCTACAGACTCAAAAGGTCAGTGCGTGCACTGTGCAGGTAACACTTGTAAGAGAACGCAACAGTAACCGACCAAGCTTTTTGTATATTGTGGTTGTTAATGAAATTAAGTTTTACTGATTTGGACTGAACTAAAAGCTTAATAGTACATTTCGGAAGGGATACTTATTTACACGATAATCAAGAACAATACCATCCAAACAACATAAAGACCTAGGAAAACGAATACTAATCTAAAATATTTTGATCATAAAGAGGTACGTCTATGAATCTCCAAGTTCTTGGTAATAAAATAGGGGGATATAATTGGCTAAGCTACAGAGTAATTTGGCTAATCTTCTTCGGGGTCCACAATTCAACAGAATTTTCTTTATAGAGAACCAGCATCCCTGTAAAATTAGACTTGTATTAGATTAACAGACTTATATTAGAGTGCAAGACATAAATGTAACAGAAGAGTATATGTAACATTTTTATATAAAAAAAAAACATACCTCATGAGAAGTAAAGAAAAAGCGTTGAGATTATGTCAAGGAAATACGAAAAAAATGTTGCACCTGGAAAACTCATAAGAGAACCTAAATTAAAACCATGAAACTGAAGGAGAAAGGAAACTCTTCATAAGTGTGGCGGCTAAAGGGAGTACGAATGCATTAAAATATGAAAGCGCGGTCTAAGAAGTTGCATCCTCCAGAGGCCTACATGAATCCAACCGCTCAAGCATAAGGCTTTATTATTCTTAATGGAAATATTCATTCAGACATTATGGCAAGCCGACATACGTCTGAGGTTTACTAATAATACATGACTATGTGCGAGCGGTAAGTGTTTTATGCATGCGATGGATTCGTTTTCAATGCCAAAATGATGTCGTGATATAATCATACTGCACAGCATTTTGAGAGCAATTAATGAAGATCAAAATAAGGCAATTTTGCATCCGGATAAAATGTGGTAATAAGAGCATTTTGCGTTATTTTTTGTTACGGTGTGGTGGAATACTCTTAGTACAAACCACTTGCAATGCTTGGAGAACTGTCGCTGCACCAGAAAAGCATTTAATTTCTTATGAAGTTAGGAGCTGATGCCCGCATTAAGATAATTTCTACAGCATTCCTGCTAATGTTTCTTTTTATTGTAACTTTGGTGGCGTGGCTGCTGCAAAGTGAGGACAAAATTAGCTGAATGTGTATCCTTGACCATGAAGGCTTCATAATGAAAAAAAAACCTTCGTAAAAAAAATAATGAATACGTTCATGGTTCTCTCTTATCTCAGTTCCACTAGGCAACGCGGCCTAATTACTCTGCAAGCTCTTCTCTGGCCTCACTGTGGCCGAGTGCCGCTCAGAATAACTTTTATTGTCTGTTGCAGATATTCTTTAAACACAGTAAGGAATCCCTATTTTCTTGGCCCAAGCACTGCAGATAGGGGAGACTACCCTTGCTGCCCCCACCTAAAAAAAGTCAAGCGACCTCCCGTGCGGTGGCTAAACCGTAGTTTCCACATTTTCCTAAGGCTTGGTGTTCTCCCAAACAGGCGTTTTTTAGAATCAGAGTCAACTACTTCATAGCCTTAGGCCCGAGAAGCATGAATTAAGTCATGTGAGCGACTTCGTCACATTAGTTACTACATACTTCTTGTGGCTCGGTATCCTCTAATTACGAAGAAGCCAGTTCGACAGTTCCTGAAGGCAGAAACAAACTACCCTGATGGTTTAAGAAGTTATTCTTTTACATTTGGGTGGCGGGAGGTATAAAAGCTTACCTTTCTCTCCAAACAATTTCCTTGGTCTGTAAATTGTCAACACACATTAGAAGTTTAGCCAAGCGCCAGATTTATTGGGCACAACTAACATGAGATGACAGTACCATACATTGCTCCTAAGAATACATTTCTAAAAGAAATTTTAATTATCTTGCCGATAAAATCCCAAGAAATCAATAACTTTTGAATTTCCGGTACTTTTCCCGGCTCTACTTAAACCAATGATGCCCTTGGAAGATAAAGGAACCGATGTACCAGGCATTTATAATTTTGTTACACATAGTTATAATTTACTTGGAAGATAAAGTTCTCCTATTACAAGGAAAAAAGATGTTATTCTGATTTTGTCCCACCGGAAAAACTTTCTTCCTTTGGAAAGACAGTTTTTAAAAAGTTTCGTAAAGCCAGCTTTCCTCCTGTTTACTCCTCTTCAAAACGTATTCGCTTTATCGTTTTTGGAATATATCTCAGTTATCATCCGGAAAAATTGACTGCGGACGAGAGGTACGCGATGGAGCCAAAATTTAACAGGTTATATTTCAGATCTTAGAAGGAAAGGCCACTGAAGGCCAAAACCACAAACACTATTTGGCTAGTGCTGAGAACATTCAGTTGCTCCAAAAATCATAACAGCAACACTAATATTTGTAAAAGGTAGCGTATAACATCAATTTTATGTCATGCTATACAAAGAACTCTGCGGATTCAACATAACACCACAAATCCCCTGAGATTAATCAGAGGAATGTAATATGAATGCATGCATGTGGGTAAAATCGTTCATTTTCACAACGTCGCCAAAGGATGAGTCAAGTGTATTTTGCATGCAAGGAAGTTTGGATTCAGAATCTATCATCAGAGCTGGGAATTTTTGTTCCTAATGTTACGTCGGGGCATAATTCCTCGCTACACAAAAACACTTTAATCTTTTCTATCATTATACATAAGGTGCTATTGACATTTAAAAAATAACAGATTCTTAATATACCGACTGCATAAATTTTTGTTCTTCAGCAATGGTAATTTTTTTTTTTTTTTACAAAATTTAAATATTTTGATTTTCGAAGCAGAATTGCAGTTTTATGCTATTCATGCCAACACGGGCTCCTGTTCAGTAAGGGTCCCGTCAGTTTTGTGTTTGAGGTAGGCTCTTCTGTCGAAAACTGGACTTCGAACAAATTCCATCTTCCACGTCATACGTAAATTGTTCTTTCGACTTAATAAACTGCGATGTTTTAATCCCTGTAGTTTGATATGGCAACCAGTGACGAATTACAATTATCATCAAGCGGTTCTTACAGAAAATGCTGTGTGTTCACGAGTTGTAAAGATGTTTAGATGATCACTGACTAGCTGACGAGACTTACAAAGCGAATACTGCCGGAATGAGGCCGCGAATCAATTATTGCGATATATTCAGATCAAGTTCCAATAAAAAAAGAGCGAATAAAGTGCGGACGTCAGTATTGGCGCTCACAGCAAAATAAAAAACCAGCCATTTGATGATGCAATTAAAAGTTCATGAACTAATTATCCTGCTTAAATATGAATGAACTTTAATTTATTTATTAATAATGAAATCAACGCTGAAGTAAAAAGGCTCTCATAGAGAAATGTGAGGCCACTCGCGGAAGACTTACAAAACACCTCACAGTAATGTTGCAATAGGTTTCCTCACAAATACTAGGTAAAAATCGTGTTTTTTAAAAGGAAACCACCGAAGTATAGTTACAAGATTAAACTTGTTTTTAAGAGTTCCATCATAAAACTGAAGTGAAAGTCGTCAAAAGAAAGGGAGTTAAAAGCTATTCGCTGAAAGGCGAGGAAACCGTTACATATTCGCTTAAATTTTTCTCATATGCCCAGAATACAGGATATGACACGATCCAGAATTAAAAGTGTAATTCATTTACTTTAGAAAAACGACGCAAGGATATTCAAGACCACTGACGTAGAAAAAAGAAAGTTTTTAAGAGATATCAAATATTGAACAAGGCGACCAAAATATTTTCAATTATATTGAGAATGTTTACGTTTGGACACTAGCTGAAAATGTTAAAACCAAAATAAGCTTTCAGGAGTAGGGCAAATTTCTTTCTATAATAAACACTCAAGGAAACCTAATACACCAAAATAAAGAAGAGCCAGTTTTCATTAATTTTTACAATGCGCCACTCTCCTCTAATATATAACCTAGCACCGCTGGTGTATCAAGAGACCTTTCCATTCCAACGCCTCTTCCACATCATCTATCCTCAACTTTCTTAGCCTCCCACTCTTTCCTTCTAACAATTCCATTTTTCCAAGTCTTATCATTCCCCTTTCTATGTTCGTGACTAAGCCACCTCAAAATATTTTCACTTCAATCGATTTGCCACTTCTTTACTATCTCTGTATTTTGCAAACTCTCATCCGTTCTCCGTCCAGATATACTATGAAAACAAATATCCATAACAGTTTTCAAATTTTCTCTTTCATTCACAATCAATTTCCAGAATTATTTGTGTATGAATTGATTGATGAATGAGAATAGCAACTACAGTACAATTCTGTCAGCAATCCCTCCATTCACTCTAGTGCTTGCTTACCTGGACATTCGTCTCCGAAACCTTTTGCAGAGAATCTGTAGCCTTCCTTGCGTCACTAATTTTCGGACTCGCCCCTTCTCCATTTCGCCATCATGTGTTACCTTTCCTCCCGAATACCTGTATGCATCATGTGTTACTATTCTTTCACCAGCAATATAACATTCATTGGTCTATTTCCTTGGAGTAGAGATTAGCATTACTTTCAACTTTCTCTACTTACGATATCATATCTTCAGCTCTTGCACCTGTCTCTCCAATTTTTTCTAATCAACACTGTCGTCTTCAAAGACCAGCATACTAAACATTTTAATCTCGATCTTTTTATTTACCCTATAACTTTTTGCTTCTCTCTCTCTCTCTCTCTCTCTCTCTCTCTCTCTCTCTCTCTCTCTCTCTATATATATATATATATATATATATATATATATATATATATATATAGTGTGTGTGTGCATGTGTGTAGCCTATGTATGACGCTGTGTCATGCTTGTCCCACTAAGCGAGAGGACACAGTTTGTATCCTGGACGAGAGTTGAGCAATAATTACGTTCCTTTAGGCCTAATGTGCCTAACTAGTGCAAGGACCAAAGGGCTGAGACGTAGCGACTTTATCATAAAATACTAGTTATTATCGGAAACGCCACACGTGTCGCCCTTTATTTTACGTCAAAAAAGTATATCTAAGTTTAACCAGACCACTGAGCTGGTTAACAACTCTCCTAGAGCTGGCCCGAAGGATTGGATTTATTTTACGTGGCTAAGAACCAACTGGTTACTTAGCAACGGGACCTACAGCTTATTGGGAACCGAAGACCACATTATGACGAGAAATAATTTCTATCACCAGGAATAAATTCTCTAATTCTTCATTGGCCGTTCGGAGAGTCGGACGATGGGCCAACAGCGTGTTAGCCGAAAGCTCTACCCACCTCTCCAATGAAGATCATATATATATATATATATATATATGTGTATGTATGTATGTATCTCGCTTTGCTTTTCCGAGATATTTGAGTGATAGCGTGTAACGTGAGCCGACATCATAAGTTATACCTTTCCCTAACTAAATTCTAAGGACTACTGGAATGAGATACTAAGTACAAAACTAAACCTTTATTGACAAAATAACAACGAAAATAACTTCTTAAAAATTACGAAGAATGAAAACGAATGATTCATCATAACTATCAAAAGTTCTTCTAAGGAAATAAGGTCCAAAATCATAAACACCCAATTACTTAAGGAATTACAGGAAATAACTCATCTGTCCTTTAAATCATAAACAGGTCAATTAATAAAATCAGGTCATCTCAAAATGTCATACCACTCCCTTCCTTGAAGAGGAACGTGAAGGAAGGAGAAAGGAAATACCTGTGAAAGAGCAAACGTTATATTAAAAACCAGATTCACAAAATACAAATGCATAACCACAAGATTTCACTGCCACAGGGGTAACGTCTGTGCTCATAGTTCTGAAAGTTAAGTCTAAAATGTTTATGAGTTATACTCACTTCACAAGATCCTCTGGGACAGTTTCCATGTGAATTTTCACAGTTCACATGCTCAATTATACAATTAACGGATCGCAAATACCCAATCGTTCAACGATCCCTCCCATTATATTCATTATGCAATGCACAAATGAACACACTCTCATGACATCACCAAGTTCAATGTTCGACAGAGACACGCCCCTGTACTTCAAGGCGTCACGAGATACACGTACACACACGTACATCACTGAATGTTTTCTTCAAAACCGGATTTTATAACCGGTTCAGCTTCTAGAACGATTTAAGCTGAAACCGCATTTTCACTGCCCGTGTCCTGTCACCAAGGAGCTCTGCGATTTCCTGTGTTATGCAGAATGGTTCAGCATTTTCCTATATGCTGTGTATAGTAAATGGACCCTGCAGAATAGCTGACCCAACTTTCAAAGGTCACCTTCATGAGCAATTTCATATATATAATTATATATATATATATAATATATATATATATATATATATATATATATATATATATATATATGTATATATATATGTATTTATATCTATACATACATACACAGCGTGTGTGTGTATATATCTTTTTATTTGATGCCTGCATCTGTGTAAAATTCCGTTATGCGCTCACGATTTAAACTTCCAATTTGAATCGCGAATCACCCCTTTAATCTTATCCAGGAGAATATGAGATGAAGCAAAGCATCCGCATGAGAAGTCTGATGCTATAACAGCAAGCAGTTAATGAAGTGGCCAGACGCGCACCCGCGCAGACTCATGCAAGGATGAATGAATGGACTGCCTCTATAACACCCAAAGCAGAAGCAAAACATAGCGGTCATAAAGAGACACATTGGACGCAGTAACCGTCTTTCATCTTTTAAGGAAACACAATAATATAGAAAACGTTGCAGCTGTGGCTTCATAACTCGTATTGCACCGTGACTGAGAGCTTATCCTTAAACTTGGTATGTCGCAGCGTGGTTTGTAAACAGAGATTTCCATAACTTAATTAACAGATGGAGCAAGACTTCCATGCTTTGTTGTAGTTCCAAAACTTCATAAACTTTGATAATTCAAGTTTC
Organism: Macrobrachium rosenbergii; assembly: GCF_040412425.1. NCBI lineage: Eukaryota > Metazoa > Arthropoda > Malacostraca > Decapoda > Palaemonidae > Macrobrachium > Macrobrachium rosenbergii. The sequence goes on along the minus strand of NC_089752.1, from coordinate 11,971,904 downwards.
TGTTTGATACGTATCATTATCCGGTTAATTCAAGCTGAAGTTTTGCTCGGTGAGCGAATAGATAGAACGACCAGGTAAATCCCAAAGTAAATGATAATTGCATATGCCTAAGCAAACGAGACGAAGCCGAATTGGCACACTGACGTATAAATACAGTTATTTCAGCTAAATCAAGGTACGAATTTCTGAAGATCACGGGAGAATCTCATTCCCACAAGACGTGGTTTCCGCGAGTTAGGCAAACGCGACTCAGACGAAGATATTGCTCTGATGGAGGACACAGGCTGCAGCTGCCTGCCGCTCTGTTATCATGCAATCATGCATGAGATAAGGTTTCGCTCGCCCACATAAAGCAAGGGATGCAAATTAGTCCAATTCACCCCCGGATGGTTATTTGGATGGAAGGTCAGGGGAGGCGAAGAGCAAAGTTCGAGATACCGAATATTACCTAAACTTGTTGAGGGATGGTCCGTAGTAGAATCGAGTTCTGCTAGACAATTCGTAACGCGAACTCTTTTAAGCTCTAGCTTTTGAAATTATTGATATTTTAGAGAGATGAGGGTATAAAAACAACAACATAGTTACTATCATTCTCGGGACTCAATCGGGAGAGTATTTGTGCTTATGTTTCGTGAACTTTGGGAAAATGATCCAACTCCCCTACCCAACATCCAACAGGGTAGTAGAGTAAAGTAAAAAACGTATCCTTGCCTATTTTCAATATTCATTTATGTATGTATACATACGTGTATATATACTGTACATATATATGTATATGAATATATATACGGAGAGAGAGAGAGAGAGAGAGAGAGAGAGAGAGAGAGAGAGAGAGAGAGAGAGAGAGCTGTGACGGCAAATATATATATCTGGCTTGTGATTGGTCGATGTACTGAAGTAATGGAAAGTAAATGTTACTCTTTGTAGTTTCAAATACTGTATTATCGTGATAAATATCCACAAAACATCTTCATAGCCATTTTAAACGTTGTGAATAAAAAAAATCAAGCTAAAAATACAAGTGCATAAACATTCAAGCAAAATGTCTCCACTCCGCCGGTCACGATTGTCTTAAATGATATTGGATGTCCACATAAGGAATACCCAAGGTTCTCGCCAAGACAGTTATACCTTCAAGCGTGAATGCAATTCACACCTCACACCTGACGACTTCACTGAGCTCCTAAATATGTCTTTGCAGGAAAACATTGCTTTAATGGTTTCCAAAAGTCATTTCACAAACGTTACCATTCCTGAAGCCAAGATTAGTATGGATAGCCTTGATAAATCAGACTGCATCGATGAATATTTAGGAAAATGAACACACACAAATGCGCTTGTACTACTGAAGGGCCGTTTCTATTGCACAAAGGGGTTACATATGTTCAGTAGGAATTAAAAACCCGTTAAACCCAACTGCAACGGACGCTGTACCACAGCTCTCAAAAAATGTCTCTGCAGTACAAAGAGGCCATTCCACTATCTTTTCAAAGAACTTGAAGTAGAACAGCTTTTGCTAGAGATTGAAACCATCAGTAAGTACGCCAGGTTTGACTGTTTTGGATGGTGAAGACTGAATCAAGATTGTATCAGTCTTCTATCAAAAGCCATCAGCGTCTAGATATTACCCAGTTATACATAACTTTCTGGGCATTTTATCCAAAAAGTAATAATACACGGACGATAGGTGATAACCCATAAGTAGGGTATACTGATTAACAGAAAATACTGAACACATAATAGTTCATTTTGAAACTCCTTTGATTTTCCGCTTATATATAATATATATATATATATATATACAATATATTATATATATATATACAATATATATATATATATATATATATATATATATATATATATATATACTCGTATATATTATATATTATGTATATTATACACACTATATAAATATGTATATATGTTACAGTAAGGTTGTAAAATCAGGGATTCCGAAATCACTAAGAGTTTTCAGGAATTCATTAAATCACCAATTCACTTAAGGAACAGTTGATCCCCAGGGCTAGTACAAACACGGCGAAACAGTGATTCATCTACGCTATTTCGCCGTGTTTATACTAGTCCCTCAGGGATCAAATATGTTTCGCCGTGTTTAGCACTAGCCCCTCAGGGATTAATGTCCTTAAGTGCATTTGATCCCCGAGGGGCTAGTATTAAACACTGAGAAACACATTTGATCCCCGAGGGGCTAGTACTAAATACTGAGAAACACATTTGATCCCCGAGGGGCTAGTATTAAACACTGAGAAACACATTTGATCCCCGAGGGGCTAGTACTAAACACTGCGAAGCAGTGTGCTTAGTACTAGCCCCTCGGGGATCGAATGTCCCTAAGTGAACTGGCGATTTCACGAATTCCCTGAAAATTTCAGGGATTTCGCGAAATCCCTGATTTCACAGTCCTACTGCAACATACGTAAGCTCGCGCTTTTATATATCAAGCCTGGTTATTAAATGATAACGCAGAGTCGTCTAAACATTACTCTCGAAGGGAAAGCACACAAAAAACGTGAATCACTTGCAACTAGAGAAATGCCAAACAACCTGAAGGAACACGGTCATCAATTCGAGCCTTTTGCTATTTTTGTTCAGTGCACTGAGCCGACTAGAAAATTTATGGCAGGGGAGGGAAAAATAGATTACCTGTTCCTAGCAATAAAGTATAGTATACATCGTGAGAAAGGGTCCAGGGGAGTGTGACGTGCATTTTCTGATACGCGATTCATAACCTTCTTAAGTTCGAGAAAGTATTTCCTCTTAAGTATCTTAAGCGCTGTGATTTTATTTATACATATTATTTTCCTTGTACACGCAACATAAACAATAATGTCAAAAACATTTCTTCTGTAACATTATCAATGTTTGTTATTACATTGGTATTTTTTTATCATTTACATATCTAGTAATAAGAATTAATGAGAGCTATCAGTAAAGAGCTTACCCTCTAAGCAACAACTGCAAAATCAATTGCTAAATTACTAAGGCATCCCAGATAAAATCCTGCCATTTCTTAAATAATCGTTCGTTTTCTCCCCTAACGAACAGTCTATTACTGCTTGCATCATGTTAGGTGACATCCATGCACTAGCGGGGAAACAACTTTCTTCCAAATTCGTTTTTGAAAGTACTTACTTAAGGAGTACCTCACCTATAATTTAAACGTCTCTTTCTTCTCCCCTTTAGGTTGGACGATCAAGAACTCACCATGGACACCCGGAGGCAATCGGAGAAGCAGCTTCAAAAGTTCCGCGAGAAGGAACGAGCTCAAGCCACCAAGATCAGCGATGAGGAGAAGAGGAATTCGGCCATAACGAATGCTATGAAACACTGGGAGGTTATCAAAAAGGATCACAGAAAACTCGTTCGCAAACCCAGCGAGAGCTCCACCAGTAAGTCCGATTCGATACCTGAAACATGTAGAAGTTAAGTGTTCATTTTAGCTTTCTGTAAAAGAAAACTATTGAGCCGGCTCTGTCTATCCATCCGCACTTTTTTTCTGTCAGCACTTCTCTGTCTGCCCTCAGATCTTAATAACTACCAAGGCTGAGGGCTGCAAATTAGTATGTTGATCATCCACCTCCAGTCATCAAACACCAAATTGCAGCCTCTGGCCTCTGTAATTTTATTTTATTTAAGGTTAAGTTAGCCATAATCATTGCTTCCGCAGCGATATAGGATAGGCTACCACCGGGCCGTGATTAAAGTTTCATGGACAGCGGCTCATACGCATTACGGAGACCACCGAAAGATATATCTATGTTTAGTGGCCTTGATTACACGCTGTAGCGGCTGTACAGAAAACTCGATTGCCTCGAAGAAACTTTGGCGCATTTTTTACTTGTTTCCTATGGCAACCTGATTGAAAGTGTCTGTAAAAGCATTTTAAAACGTTATCTGCATCGATTAGGCCTAAAGCTGTTTTCAAAACCAATGTTCCGTAAGAACTCCGTATGTTACTCGAAAAGTGGCGTGTTCCTTTCTTCTTGTTAACTCGCCTGGAAATGTTAGCCTGTTATTGTCTTCCTAGATAACACCCAAAACACTAATTTCTTTAATTCATTCTTATACCCGTTCATTAAGACAAACCTTTAGAATAGTTTCCTTACAGCAGAACGATACATTTAGTTTTTGCATTTTTTATAGCTTTTACCAAATATCATCCGTGATAAAGAGTGTAAAACGAAAACAGCATAATCAGCTGTCACTGAAAAATGAACATACAATATGAACGTTTAAGAACTCACCAAAATTTTTGCAACATGTGTGAAATACAGATCATACATGGAAAATAAACTCTGTAATTTTGCCTCTCTCACCACTAGCGGATATGTAAATATGCTAACTGAGGTACATTGGGCCATGTTGTGGAATGGTGTATAGCTTCCCTAGGGTCGGATTTGACAACTCCATCCTCTCTTACATTACCATCAGTTCTGACAGATTAGGTACACCGATGATAATAATAATGTAATAAAGAATGTATGTAAAAACTATATATATATATATATATATATATATATATATATATATATATATATATATATATATATATATATATATATATATATGTGTGTGTGTGTGTGTGTGTGTGTGTGTGTGTGTGTGTGTAAATATACTGAATAATCTAAAACACAGCATACACTGAAGGATATAGGTTACAGGATAAATAATTAAATGGGGAAATGGCTCCTGTTTGTGGATCATGCATCCTTGAATGGTGTTGAATAACGGAAGTTGCAGGCTGGCAACCGTTTGAAAACGTTTGAGATAAAATAAATATGAAAGTGAGGTTAGTTTGGTAAGGTCATACGCATGAAAGTAATTACTGATGGAAAAATAGGCCACGTGTTTGTATAATACTTATTTGGGAGGGTAAGCAATGGATGATGGCAGAAAGGGAAAAGATATTAGACAAAGAATAAGTGAGACGAGAAAGACAGTGGGAACTCCGAGCGCAAAAGCTGTGGAATACATGAAAAGGATTTCTAGTGAGAAAACTTGAATCGTTGGATGGATTGCTCTGCAAGTTTATATATTTCATATATGATCTAAGTACATCTGGAGGGAAATTTTGTGCTGAATTCTTGGGATGGTGTATCTGTAGGAATCAGAACTGATAAGGCGAAAAATATAAAGATCAGAGGAAATAGTAAAAAGATCATCAAAGATCAAACAAAAGCGGCTAGAGACCGCAAACCTCCGCTAAATTTGACTAATTCAAACACCATCTCCCAACCACAACCAAATAACAAGGCTCCTTATCCAGACAGGACATCTTGTTCAAAATTTCATCCCTTATTGCCAGTCAAGAGGCCCAAATTCGGTACACTTTTTCTTAGCAATCCGCACATGGATTATTATTTAGTCCTGCTCACAAAGTGGACGGAGACTATAGCTCAAATGTCGGAGGTCATGAACTGGATATGGAAGTAATAATCATTTTGAAATTGAAAACTCCATCTTTCGAGAACAAGTTTGACTTTGCGTCGGGTGACATGTTATCAGAAGACAAATCGTAAGTAATGTATCGTAATTCAGTAGTTTCTTGACTGTACAGCAAACTTAAGGATTTAAATGATTTAAGTACAACTGGAGGGAAATTTTGTGTTCAGCTGTATCAAATTTTTCAAAGGACAGTCATTTTTTCTTAGTGTTTTGAGATCTTAGACTACCATTAACGTTCTTTGAAATTTTTGCTTTTCAGTTAAATAGATTCCTACTTTTACATTCATACTCGTAGCGTGGACGACGCTTATTACAAGATGCTAGCAGTCGAGTTCACTTGAACATCTGAAGAGGGATGTTCAATTTCTCTTGAGTTTAATAACGCCACATTCCACTTCCAACGGCTCAGCAAAACTTCTATCAAATCCGATTGCAGTAGACATCATCAAAAGGCATATTGAAATGATATAAAAAATACCAAAACCTTTAAATGAATAGATTCTGAACGAACATACTTCCTTGAGTATAAATCCAATGCTGAGGACAACTGCTTCAGATTTAGAGAGAGAGAGAGAGAGAGAGAGAGAGAGAGAGAGAGAGAGAGAGAGAGAGAGAGAGAGAGATAATAGTAGCACCTGCTAACCAAGACCAACTTTATAACTAGCAAATGTGAATTTCCAATCTTCACTTACCATAAGATCAAAAATACCAATAAGAAACATCACTCAGACATGGGCTTACTTCGAAACACTACTTGCGCTAAAGGGAAGCTGTGTATGAAGTTTAACCTTGAACACTGGTCTTCTGTTTATCTAGTGTGCAAAGAAATATTTTTCACAGAATGTAAGTTCATTAACTTTGGTAACTAAGTTAATGAACTTACAGCTTAAATCTGGTAAACTTAGTTAAGGGATTACCTTTTAATCAATATAAAAAGACTACACTAACATATAGCCAGTTACACAGCAGCATATAAACTTATGAAAACCAAGGCTGATATGAAAAGCTGCTTCACTCCGCGTTCCCCGTTTTAATGTATTCTCTCTCTCTCTCTCTCTCTCTCTCTCTCTCTCTCTCTCTCTCTTTCTCTCTCTCTCTCATATATGTATGTATATATATATATATATATATATATATATATATATATATATATATATATATTATATATTATATACATATATGCTAGTTGACCAACCCGGCTGCCCAGGGGAAAACTCTGAAGGACTCAGAAAAATTTTTCTGCACCTCCTTATTCTGACTGTCCCTTTTATCAAGGAATTACTGTACTGACTGTCCCCTTTATCCAAACATTATTGTGCTGACTTTCCAATTTATCCAGGTATTACTGTGGTGACTTTCCCTTTTATCCTTTTATCCAGGAATTACTGTACTAACTGTCCCTTTTATCCAAATATCACTGTACTGACTCTCCCATCTATCCAGATATTACTGTGGTAACTATTCCATTTATCCAAGTATTACTGTGGTGACTGTCCTTTTTATCCAGGTATTATTGTTCTGACTGTCCCATTTATCCAGGTATTACTGTACTGACTGTCCCTTTTGTCCAGATATTACTCCAGTGACTGTTCCAATTATCCAAGTAGTATTGTTGTGACTGTCCCTTTTATCCAGGTATTACTGTGATGACTGTCCCTTTTATCCAGGTATTACTCTGGTTACTGTCCATTTTATCCAGGTAATACCGTGGTGACTGTCCCAATTACCCTCACTAAACCTAAGCACACCCCAACTAAACCTAAACACACACACACACACCCGCTAAACCAAAACACACTCCCTACTAAACCTAAACATACACACACCCGCTAAACCTAAACACACTCCATACTAAACCTAAATACATCACCACTAAACCTAAAAACGCGCCCCCACTAAACCTAAACACGAACCTTGATACAGAATTATAAATCACAGAAAAGAAAAGCATTTTTCAATAATATATTTCTATGGTATCGAGTAAATGAAATGAGGTACGTTAAACCCGCAGAGTTTAATTACCACAATAGTTACCAAATCCACGGGCAGTACCAGCTCCATTTCATGGAAATTATTATTATTATTATTATTATTATTATTATTATTATTATTATTAAAGTAGTTGGGAAGGGGGATGGTGAAGAGGGTACGTGTTCGTAAACCTACCATATTATCTAAGTTGGGTCAAATGATGGCCACGCCAAATTTTTTTCTGGATCGGTCAAGCTGTTCAGATTTCTAAAGCGCACACAGTTACAAACATACAAACATACACACATTCATTCTTATACATAAGCTATATATATATATATATATATATATATATATATATATATATATATATGTATGTATGTATGTATATATAAATTTCTGACTCAACGACTTGTATGACGTCAGTGACCACTACCATTTGAAAGCTTAATCTGCGCTCTGACCGACCCGTTATATATGTAGCTTGATGACAGCTAACCGCGAACTGTGAGCCGATTTCTCACCATTTCAAATAAAAACACTTTATATGCTTACTTTTAAAATTTTTGCAAACTCTTAGTTTTCTTCTAGATCACTAATATTTAGGCACCACTGTGAAACCAAGAAATGACTACTTTCCTTGTCTTTGGTTAAGACGATAATTTGACTTATGGTTTTACGTATTCTATGTTATTGTTTTTTACTTCTTAGTGACTTTTGCCTTGTTGTTACAAATGACCACTGACAAATCATGCCTATGGCTTTGATATAACGGGTCGCACCAATATCAGGAGTCTTCTTAAAACTGTCTTCTATTCATGAACTGGACATCACCATTTTCAAAACATTATTTTTAGCAGCATTCCACGGAGGAATTTTTTTTTGTCTCGTTTAGTTTTGTTTTATTCTCTTGATGTCATGAAGTTTGTGGTGTCTTGTCATAAAATAACGAATTTTCGCAAACATTTCACGCCCTGAGTATTATTTTTATCTAGATGGTGGATGGTACGGGAATTAAAACCAAAACACTTAAGAAAGCTTGCAGTACAAATGTACCTGAGTTGCTGTTAGCACAACAGTTTATTTAGCAAAGTGTAAGGACTATCCTCCTTTGCTTGGTAAATCGTTATCGTTACTTGACCCTTCATAACACTTCAAATCTTCGTTCACATTTTCATTTGCTCCAAATTAAGGAGGAGGTGATTACAGAGTTCTTCTAACTATCTATACGCACGCCATCTCTAGCAGCACAGGGAAGAAGTGCTTATGTTTGCACCCTCCAAATTTGTCATCCTCTGCTTTTCTGTAATTTGCTCGCAATAATTTGGTCTATATTACATTCGAAGCAAATTCTTTTCAGCCAAACTCTCATCTGTTCACACTGGAATATTATCATCTCAGTAATTAAAACATAAAACGGAAATGATTTGTCTGACATTACCATTTTCTATAGAAGAAACCAACATATGTCAAATTATCAGCAACTGGGTAAGAAACGTTACTGTAATCCAAAATATTTTCAAGAAGTTGCTAGCTATTCTTTTCTCCACCATTCCCTCCATAAGTCTTAATCTCATTACAGACACTTCAGATATTACGACAGAACTTACCAAGTACATATTAACTAATTTATCAACATATATTCGGGACCTTTCCATCCATATGCCTTTAAGCACTACTTTGGAATACAACGTTAGTGTTTTTAATATTACTGGAATTAACAGCTTTAGTGTAAATAACAATGAATGTTACAATAAAAACCCATAAAAATTTCCCAATTACAGTCGGTCTAAATGTGCCGATAAACGTGAGACCTATGTTTTCATTGCTAGTACCCCATAGTAGAGTCCTAAAGGAAACACATGATAACCATATTAAGTTACAATGAAATAACCAATCTAAAATGAGCAATAAAGCCTAGATGAGACTCGTACGCTATGCACGTTGGTACCGTATATGAAGCATTTATCTGAACTCTTGTAACATTTAACATGTTCTCTCTCTCCTAAATAGAAACGTCTTCATTTTTTCCAACCGTGTCTTTCTCTCATTCTCATCCTGAATAAGAACGCTGTATTTTATTCATTTAAAAGACCGACTGAGGATGTCAAATGCGAGAATTCTCATCTAAATGTTAATACGTGGAAACGATATTCCATTGTTTGCATGTGTACAGCTGGAAATGACCTGAACACCTGGAAAGGAATATTTCACGACAATTGGGCAAGGTCGCTATTTCTTGAGCTTCTAGACGCCAAGATGACAGACGTGGCAAACTGACATACGTACATACATACATACATACATACATACACGCATGTATGTGTGTGTGAGACCATATATATATATATATATATATATATATATATATATATATATACATATATATATATACTCATATATAAACACATATGTATACATATATACATATTTGTGTTTATATGTATATTATACAAATACATACACAGACACACATTAAGGAATGCCTCCAGGAATCAATTTCCACTGAACGTAACTATGTTGTAAAAGTAAATGATTATTCTGACGACAGAAAGAATACGAAAGGAGGAAACTGGAATTCCACTCGATAGCCTGATGCACTGCAGAGCGTTCGAGAAAGGTCGAAATTCTACCATTTCCACATCCCGCCTCTACTCAGGGACCAAAGGGGCCGCCTTGAGTGTTTTGGTCTCTTCCCGAAGTGCCTCATGCAGAAGTTCGATAATGAATTTCTCAATAAAAGACACTAACTTGCGCCTGGGATCGCTCCCTGTCGCGGAAAGGCGGCCTTAATAAGGGCATCATCAGAGGTTCGTGGTCGAGGAGAACGAAGTTACACGAACCTCTGTCACCATGATGTCACCCTGATTATGGATCACGAGATGATGAGGAATTTCTCTCCTTAGCTGAGGTCAGATCTGCAGCTCTGTAACAAAATATCTAACCGAAGACTTTTTTTTTCCTCTCTTCCTCCATCAGACCACCAGGAATTAATAAATCAAAAATAATGGCCACTTCTGCCACGCTGTTCGTTCGACACAGACTGAATTTTGCACGCGATAACAGACATTGAGTTCAGAATGTTGTCTGGAGAGAGAGAGAGAGAGAGAGAGAGAGAGAGAGAGAGAGAGAGAGAGAGAGAAACAACAAATTCAGATATTCTAATCCTGATTTTTCCTAGCATTTACATATGGAAATAAATTCTCCAAAGGATTTGATGCAAGAACGACCCCAGGATATAACAAAATGAATAAATCACCGGGTTAAAAATGCTATCAGAAGGAAATGAAGACACAGACGAACTCAACCTGTAGACGATTCCTTTAGCATCCTCTGAAGGTAAAATATGAGACTAAACAAAAAAATTGAAAAAAGGAAAGAGATTATCTAGGATATTCTGTCATGAAGTGCATTTCAGAGGCTGGGCTTTTGAATATCTAAATGTTTAAAGAACTAAAGTTTTATAAATCATAATAATAAACTCGGCCAACGAAGTTCGACGGAGGTTCTGTATTCAACCTTGTCAGTTTGTTCGTCTTGTATCTACTGCCTCTCAAAATCATATCGTTGTATTCAAAAGATATCTTACTAAGGTTTTGGTTATGGGTCAAGGAAGGTTTAACTGGATGGTAAGATGAATCTGGACCCTGGTGCGAATTCAAGACACTTTTCATAATTGTTGATTCAGAATTTTTGTCAGTTGCTATAAAAAATGGTGAAAAAATCAACCGTATGTTTTCCATGAAATTCTCTCAGCTTTCAGACTTGGAATATATTAAAAACCACTCAAAGTTCTGATTTAGTAATAGTGTTAGCTGTATTACCTCCAAACTCGTTAGTCTTTAAAATGATGAGATAAACCCCAAGACAGACCGCTCTCAGAATGAGCGCCAGAATTCATGGTAGCGGGATGACTGATAGGGTTAGACACTGAGAACTTTGTTTTCTCGGCTTCAATTCTGGACGCCCAGCGGATGACCTTTGGAACCGGCTGGGTCATTAGCCTTAATCAGTTAGGAACGGGACTCCCCAGAGAAGTGGCTATCCTTTGCTGTATTCAGCCAATATTTCCTCAGTGGCTTATGCCATACTGTGACCTTTTACATCGCAAGGTATTTCAGATTGGGCGCAATGAAGATGATGTTAACATCAGGGGAGTATGATGTTGCAATGTGGTGGAGTGGTACTAGCTCATGGCGTTATATATATATATATATATATATATATATATATATATATATATATATATATATATATATATATATATATATATATATATATATATATATATATATATATAACTGATTTGGGCCTCAACACTGCAGGTTCTGCAAGGCATCTTCAGTTCTCTTTTTATAAAATATCAACAAACTCAAAATTTTCCTTTTCTGAGTCGCTACTGGACTTGAAACACTGAATCCTCCTGGAAGCTTCCATAATGAGCCAGTTTTTCAACGATCTACGGTAGGTCACAAAAATTTCGGCAGACCATACATGTGAACGGATTATCTTTCCCCTTACTTTTTACATGGGCATGCCTAGCAACTTTTCAGCCGTAGAAGAAAGAAAAGTATAATTCATAGAGCAAAATTTCTCTAAAATATCAATCCAATTTTATTGATTTCTCACACGACTATAACTAGACGTGTGTATAATGCTGGTAAATGTGAACTACATGTAAGAAAGATAACATTTTAGTACAATGCAAGCTCCATGACCTACAAGGTAAGCGAAGGGATATAAATTCAGGAGCTACAAAGAAAATTATTTCTCATATTGAGACCTATGTATGAGATTATAATTTACCTTTGTCCTTGTTGATGTTTAGTTAAAAACCATCTATTTCTTATTACTAGTTGCATAATCTTTGCAGCCATAGATTTTGTGTTAAAAATGCCAAAAGCCTTGTGAGAAAAATGGCTAAGTTAATATTCAATATTCAAAGTAGTTCACTTTATCATGCCGGATAAGATTCATCATTAATAGCTCTTCATCTTTCAGGCACGAGTGACCAAGTGCCTTCTAAGGAAAGCGACGCAGCCGAAAATTCAAGCGGCTTTTGTGGTGATACTATTTCCGATGTCGGCGAAGAAGCAGAAGAGGACGAGGAAGAGGAGGAGGAAGAGGAGGAAGGAGAGGAGGAGTTAGGTGTAACGATAACAAATGACCAGGGGTTTATCCTGAAAGATGGAGAAAGTAAGCAAAACAGTGAGATGCAAGAAGACGATCGTGTTTCTCTAATCTCATCCGCCACTTCCAGTGGGATATCTGATGTTAGTTTGGTACAGAAAAACTACGAACGGAGGTTAAGCTCTGTAGAGATGCAATTTGCAAAGGAAAATATTCCTGTGAACTCTACGACCAGGTCCATAAAACAGTGCACGATGAATAATGCTCGTGGCTCAGAGTCCAAAGCTAACTTACCAAGAAGTAAATCTTATACAGATATGAGAGTCCTGAGGAGAAAAAATTCCTGTGATATCGACCGTCCTGTGAGACCTAAATCAGTCCGAGGTTCAGGCTCTCACAGGTCAGAAACTGAAGGTACAAATGGAATAGTCAAAGGCAACGAGAAGATCAGCTTAGACTCGAGGATAACTCTCCCGATTAAGAATGTGCCTGTTGTCCGTCGCAGTGGCGCAAGTGGGAGGCTGGGCAGCGCCAGGGCAGGGTCGGGAGATAAAACAAAACCAAGAATCATGGTTAATAACGAGATAGCTAAAAGAAGCAACTCAAAGAACTCCGACTTACTGAAAAAGACTGAGTCTTTCAAGAACTCGAGTCATCTTCCTGATAAAGTGGTGACTGCTGCCATCACAAGGGTCAGATCAAATCTAAGTCTTCCTACACAGGGACCGGAAACGCCCATCTCACCCCGAAGTGCCATATCAGAACCCTCTGAGTTGGATTCTAGCTCTGATGCAGAGTCAACTGCCACTGCCACAACAACCAACACAGCAGTAACAGCCACAAGCAATCCCGACGTTTCTAACCTTCCTACAAGCCGTAGTCAGCACAACCTTGCAGATCTGAAAGTGCCTCTTACACGCCCGAAGGATCCTGAAAGGTGTGTTGTTGAGAGGGGCGATAAATCTGTCCAAGCTATTAATCCGAACACTTCGGGAATCCTACGTGAACAGGGACCAAATTTCCTTGCGGAACTTGAAGGAGATCGACTGAGCCTTTACGGGCAAGGAGCTCTGCGCTGCACTGACATTTCTTGGGAGAAATCTATGGCCGCAGCAGCAGCTACAGCACGCTTCCAGTATATGAATTTCGAGGATATAATTGACATCTTCCCAAAGCTGAGGGTGAAATTCCCAAGGCTTGAAAATTTCATATTTGTCGAAACTCATCTAGCCAAGTGTAGCCAGTTAAATGCTCTTGCAGAATTGCACCAGGTAAGAATCGAAAACATTTTTCCATAATATACTTGGATATCTAAAGACGCTATAATATTGAAAAGCCATAGTCAAAAGCCATCAGAACATTTGTTCTATTTCTACAGCTCATAAAGTTTACAGTTTCCAATGAACTATGTTTGTGTTTTCAGGTCACTGCTCTGGATGTTGGTGAAGAAGGAAATCCCCTGACCCAAGTGCCGCACTGGAGACTCTACGCGATATTCAGGCTTTCCCATTGGGGTTTGCGGATCATCAATGGCAGAGAGGTAACTAATAACAAATGTTATCTCCTCTTTGCTCATTTGAAACCCAAAATCTAACAGATTTTTCTGCTTTTTTACTCATGCATAGTTTCCTTTTGAGAGTTTATTTTTTTACCTGTAATCGAATAATGAGAAATGAGATGTTTGGGTCCTCACAAATTTCTCGGTGCAAGTTAGTGTGGAATTATCATAAATGTACTCCTCGTTGTTCATTTTCCATGTTTTTAGTAGTAGCCCTAGTATTTTTAAGGCAATAGATATCAATGACTGGAGACTTAACAAAAAAGGAGAATTCTTTAGTGAAGAAAACTTCATAACTAGTTTAAATAAAACAGAAACTGGAACATGCAACTGTTCAATCTTTGGACTGCATGCTCTGAAATTATATACCTTTGCCAGTAATATACAAGATATAGTCTCTACATAATAAAACGGGTGATAAACTCTATATTTAGACTTGCCGTTGTCCAGTCCAGGGACAACTTCTCACCGCTGACTAATATATAGCCTAAGTACGAAGCATGAAAATATCTTCTTCCACGCTTCGAAAAGATACTTAACTCCTCCTGGTCAGGACTTGGCTTTTCAACCCTCTCTTATATTACTGTCAATTTTGGCAATATGGGTTATGCTTGTAGGAATTATCTCATCATCCATAACAGAAACAAAAACAGTAACACTGGTAATAATAACGACAAAATTGACCAGCAAAACTGCCGCTTATCATTAATTAGTCTCATACCAAAATATCCCAGTTCAGTAATATCTGATTCAGATCAAGTGATCTTGAGACAGTTTTAATCTAATCATAATGAGTTAGTGCTACATTGTGTAAGCTTTAACCCCACCTGTCATACCATTTACATACATCGTTACAACTGTTAGGGATCATAGAATGATGGACGTGGCATTCAAATAAGGGGTGTATCCGAACTAATTAATCTTGTTTAAGCGGACGTGTCCTGAAATATATTTTATCTTATATTTTATCTTTAGACACAAAAAATTACCAGATGGAGAAAGAAAGAGATGACCCTTTTATCCACACACAAATTATATTGATATCTTGCATCATACTAATCCACATTTGTTTCAAAAACGGGCTTGTAAGAATACTTTTTTTTTGTGAATTTAAACGATGACGACATTAAATCCGGCATCATAGGAAATACTAAGAAAATCTAATAATACAAACTTCTTTCTTCACAGAAGTCACACCGAAAGCTTTTTCCCCCTGGCCTTCAAAACTGCGACCCTTCAGTTCCCTATCGTCCTCCTGCTAGTTCCATCTCGATTTATCTTTCCCTTCTTCCCTTATCCCCTCCTGCACAATCCTTTCTTTCATCTTTCTTATCTCTCCCCCTTTGCCCTCATTATCATAAACCATTATGTCGGTTAGTGGTTTCGTGCCGGCGTTATTCGTCGTGCATCTCTTCCATTGATTACGGATCATTCGCGTGCCAGGGGTCCTCCCAAAACTCACCTGCAAGCTTATCTTTGTTTTTGTTTTGGTTGGCCTCAAGGCATCGCTTACACAACGTCTTCAGCATCAGAGTAAAAAATAGAAAAAAAAGAAGAGCTATTTCATGCTTGCTTCTTAGGGCTCAAGAGAATTTCCCGGGACAGTAGGTCAACGGCCAGGTGCCATTATGTTTATTGTCATCACGTGTATATGTGTGTGTGTGTGTGTGTGTGCGGGAGAGCGCGTGAGGACACCGTCCCAGATGCGCTTTCTTTTCCTTTTCATAATAATAATTGCTTTGGTGAGACGTCTAATTCCCCTTATCGTGACGCTCGCCAACAACTGCGAAAGATTTTGCAGAACTGCCTGCCGCAAGCGAAACCCAATGCGGAGGAATCTCGTTCACCTACTGATCTAAATCTTTCACAAAGAAAATGAAATAACACATTAGCAAAACAAGCGACGGCTACGCCAGACAAAAATGGAATTGCAGTAAAACGCGTGCTATTTCTACGTGTAAGGTTTAACAAAAGAAACGACACACTCAAATCAAGATGTCAGAAGAAATGCAGCACAGAACGACTAACAGGATCAATAAAGAAAAAGACTGGAGGAATGGGGCCGAGGACAAAACTGTTTTCTTTTAAAGGGAAAATAGACATGACAGATATCGCTGGAAAAGAACAGAGAAAAAGAGCAGTCAGCCAAAACCAAGGAATGACGAGGACCATGGAAATCGTTGTAGATGACGATATAACGTAATTAAAGAACGAGGTTTAATCTCTTAAAAAAATGATGGGGTTAAAATACACCAAATTTTACAATATCCGAAGAGACGAATTACAATCACTCAAAAAAAAAATTCGTTTTTTGTTTTCAAATGGCTACTGGATTACAAAAACATACCAAACTAGAAAACGGAACAATACAAACTCACAAGACGACCAACACACGAATAAACAATTGTACCTGAAAATTTAACCTGATTTCGGAGAATCATATTTTCATCTGGTCACTAACTTTACAAAGAAGTTAAGCTTCGATAACAAAATATCATGAGACTCGGCTAGCATGCTCGAGTGAATGGGGGTAAACATAAACACAATCACGCTTGAGTAATTTAGTTGTTTGAAAAGAGGTCCAACCAGGCGAGAACCGAGTTCTTTTGTTATGACGTGAAATTGATTTTCCAGATTATAACTAGGATAATAATGATGTTATTTAAAAGTTTGCCGATAATTTACAATAACAGATTTACGAAAGGAAAAGAACTGTGAGAATAAAACAGTATTACTTAGTAATACCGTAAAGATAAACTGTACATAAGGACTAATTCTTAATTGCTTTTAACATAAACTAGAACAAAAATTAGAGCTATATAATTTATGTGGCAACTTGAGAGCATAGCATCCTTCATATGTTCTATGATCAAGTTGATATTACACAGGAAATCATTCGTGGGCTGGATATAATTTTTAATTGGTTTTACCACACGTAAGAAGGTTAATAAACACATACGAATTATAAAAACAAAATCGGTAGGGGAACGCTTCAGTAATCTAAAATGTACGAGACTTAATTTCAGGCACGGCCGCTGGGAATACTGTATATGGTGCCACGTAACAGGACGAAACTGAACTAAGGAACATGATTTTGTTCATGAACCCTGATGTCCGCGAACGCGAACCAGGCTCTGGGGATTGCCAGTCTTCCTACACAATTCATTAATCACGAAGGTTTACTTCAAATGTTGACAAATTTAAAGGACAGTTAGTGCTTTGGTAACAGGATTTCCACGATTTTACTGCGCAATAATATAGTATGGATTTCACTTACTAGTACCAATAAAATATGGGCTCTCATGTTGACAAGGCATCTGACAGAACTTCAGCTTTCTGGGTTTGCCAACACTCAGTTTGGCGCACTAACATTAATATGATTGTAAACTTGTTTAACACAGATTTAGATATTTAGCCTTAATGCGACAATGAAGTATTTCAAAAGACAATACGGTTATGGTTGAAAGAATGACGAACCTCTCAATAAAATTTGGGAGTCCTCTGGTCAATCAATATCCGGCTCATGAGGCTGATACAACGATGTGAGCACTTTGCATTGAAAGTGCAACAAAGTGACAAGCTTTTGACTTCTTATGATGTGAGGATTTTTTTATATATGTATGTATGTATACGCTTATGTAAGTATGTATGTATATACATATATATATACACACTTACATATATATGTGTGTGTGTGTGTGATGGTTCAGTAGTCTTAAATTTATGCACGGGAGGACCTCTCCTCGAACTTCATTTGAAGGAGTAATTGTGGTAGCAAGGCTAATACATGACTGACCACTGGGAAAAGGGCAAGGTAGACTCTACAATTAGCTGAAACATTCGTCTCAAAATAGCAATAAGAATGACCCTGTTTAAAACTAAACTTAAACTTAGGGGTCATGTAAATCACTTTTAGTGGATAAGGTCTTTATTACATTCATTCTGATAGCATAATAGAGACTATATTCTCGAGCAAAAGCAAGGAATAAATTGTCTCCATGAAAAAAGTACATCTCTCGAAATGTTCTTAATGCTATGAAAATCTTCCCCAAATATTTAAAAATTTTCATTCCGATTCAGAAAAGGAGGGATGATTCTGTCTCTGCTATGAATAACCTTAATCCAATCAGCACTTTGTGATCTAATCTGTCATTGCCAGTTATGTTCCTCCTTGTACAACCCCACAGATAGCTCCAGTTCTGAACAATTCCTACTCATTTATAAAGAAAATATCCTAAAGTATCATGAAACCTTGTAGTATTTATTAGCTAGTGAAGTGTCCACTTCTCTATTCAATAATTCACAATGTGTGAGAGTCTAATCCTCTTAACTGGGAGAGAACCGTTATTCGTGACTCTCCTAGAATAACTAACAAGGATAAGACACGTCCGCGTTGCACCACTAAAGCAATTAGTAAATGAATTAGTGTTAATAGAGCAGCATATCAAGAACCTGAAAGAATGACTGACTGAGAGCCAGGTCCTGTCGCTGCCACCGAAAGAACGTCGCAACATTTCTATATTTTCATTTGTTGCTGAAACCTTTCTAAAAATCATCACGAAAAAATGGTTTACATCGTTGCTGACGCTACCTCGCACATTCTGTCGGCAGGCGATATCACACTATCAGAATGTATACCGCTAGCATTATGAGACAGAATTTTATATATTAAATCTTAAAATATACTGAATCACTTGTCAAAAATACAAACTGGGTCTCGATGAAAGAGACGAACAAAAAAAGCGGAACTTCCATAAACTACATCAAGAATTGGATTTAAAAGTGTGAATTTCCCACGGTCGAGAAATACAGCACCATGACAGCACCCAGATATCTCATCCGTTTCATGCATACGGTACGGTTCGTTATGCTGAGATCGCATCCCGACTCACAATTTAACCCTGTTTTCTGAAAACTAGAATGTCATGGACAGAAAGAAAAAAAAAAAACTGTTTGCAGAGTTCAACGATCATTCGCTTACGGCAAAGGGTAAAACTCAGTTATACTGCAGCGGGCGTCAAAAAGAATACGAGTGTAAATAACATATATTAATTCAGACACTACCTCTGTAGGTGGTAAGATTAAAATATAAAACTGAATTAGTATTGCTTTTAACCGAAGGAATCTAAATTGCGAGGATTATAAGGCTGTTAAACTTCCATCTTCAGACATTCCTAAATTTAAAGTAAATCATGAAATGGTTCGCTGACATTACAGATGCATAACACATCCTCTCTATGCTGCTCATTCATTTATATATATATATATATATATATATATATATATATATATATATATATATATATATATATATATATATATATGGAGAGAGAGAGAGAGAGAGAGAGAGAGAGAGAGAGAGAGAGAGAGAGAGAGAGAGAGAGAGAGAGAGAGAGAGAGAGAGGGTAACATCTACCACCGTGGTAGCAAATAATACTACCCAGACATTTCTGTATAGCAAACTGTCAATGGCATACGATGCTAATACTCAGCCCAGCAATGCAAAAGAATGCCTAGTTAAATTGTGTGGGTAACCTTCGTGAGGAAATGTTCCTTAGATGACTGGTGTGCTTCCTCTCATGATGCCAGTTTAGCTTTTTATTGCTCTCCTAAAATATCGGGAACAAAACAATACTACCATCGCCACACCACATGGCTTAAAATATAATAAAAAAAAAGGCATTTGCCTGGACCTTGAAATTTTGAAAGCATGTGGATATGGTACAGATGGTGAGAAATGTATAATGGTAAGTGTATTTCTGGAGAGAAGTTGGATGCTGAAGTACCCTGCAATAGACAGGCTTTTCTATCCAAAAACCCTGTGAGTGCATGCAAAAGAGAATATCGGCATAATAATAAGTCTTCTTGGTTGCAAGCCTGTTATTTCCTGTAGTAAGCCGCAATGCCGGGACGTTACTTTTCTAGAAAAACCTCAAGGAAGATAAGTACCTAGTGGAGGGTTGTGAACCCTTGGGGGAATGACCCCTAAACGGCAGATGAACTCTCTCCTGAGGTCAGCAGCACCTATCGACATCAGAAAAATCTTTTCATTGAGAACAACTGCTGCGGTGTTACTAAGCAGCGCATGGCTGCTCTTCGAAGTGTCAATAGTATGGGATAATGCACCTTAAAGAGAGAGTGCCTACTAGAGAATTGTGGACCCGTCGGTGGGAGGAAATACTCCTGAATGTTAAACGAGCCTCTTTTCCTGAGGCCATGGCAACCATCCATTTTACTCCAGTGTGATACACACACACACACACACACGCACGCACACAAAACACTGCGGACCCTTTCATGGGAGAAAATGTCCCCTGAATGGCAGATAAGCCTCTCCTCCGAGCCGAATGGCAACCACACTTTTACTCCTCTGGAATGCTAAAAAAAAAAAAAGCATATATGGCATTCTCGTTGTTTTGCATCCTGTGAACCATCAAATGATAATGATGGAAGTAATAGCCACGAACTATGAATTTGCAAGGAAAACCAACATCCAAGCACTCTAAATCTTTTGGAATTGGAATATAAAATTTAGGCATAAGGCCAAGAGCTGGGGTCTATGAGGTCATTCGGCGCTGAAAAGGAAATTGAGAGTAAAGAGGATTTTAAAGGTGTAACAAGAGGAAAACCTTGCAATTGCACTATGAAACAGTTGTTAAGAGAAGGTGGAAGGTGAGATGGAAGAAAGATAATATGAACAGAGTCACAGTAAAAGGAATGAAAGGGGTTGCAGTTACGGGCCGAAGGGACGCCACAAAGAACGTTAAGTAATAGCTACAGTACAATGATGGCACTACTTCTCCACGGGGTCAAAGTCTCTTGATTTTAGACAGAATGACCCGGCCAGTGATGCAATACCTTGAAAGCTGAAATATCGGAAAACTTCTATAGTCTCTTGGACGAAAGCTTGTCAATTTTTGTTAGACCGAAAAAGTTAAGTATACCTTAGTTTAACCAGGCCACTGAGCTGATTAACAGCTCTCCTAGGGCCGGCCCGAAGGATTAGACTTATTTTACGTGGCTAAGAACCTAGCAACGGGGCCTACAGCTTATTGTGGAATCCGAACCACATTATACCGAGAAATGAATTTCTATCACCAGAAATAAACTCCTCTAATTCTTCACTGGCCGGCCGGAGATTCGAACGCGGGCCCTGCAGAGTGCTAGCCGAGGAAGAAACGGATTTGTATACCATCTTTTCGGTGTACTTAGTAACTAAAAATTATGAATGGATGAAGGAATTCAGAATCCAGATGATTATCAGCTCAAAGTCACAGCTGCCTCATCCTCAATTATCTTGTTATCACAAGACAAGTGAACACCTCATACTTTTCAGTAATCCTTCAATTACCTTTTTCAAGTTGGGCATCAAGTGCAGACGTATGAAGATCTTTCCCATTTTTCGTTACCTTATCCTTTGTTTTAAGCTGAGCAAGGAAATTCGTATGCTATTCCTCTCCCACGTTCTCATCTTGCTCCTTGGTTTTGTATTCATACCACCTGTTATTCAATAATTGTAACGGCGACGTGGAGATTACAGTATAAAGAAAAGATGCCTCTGAAGAAACCGGAATGACTTGGAAAGAATAACAAAGCTGAAGAAATATATTCAACTGTAGAAAATTAAAACTTTAATAAACTTATTAAAATATTCTAAAAGATATGATATACCATTGCAGGTCACAGAAGATGAACGCACGGACGCAGCGCTCATGTTTTCCCCTCTGAGCCAGCTGGCGTTTACCTGCCTGCCTAAAGACCAGCTGGCTGCCTTTTTATCCTCTCATAACCACAACAATCCCGACAATTCCCCACAACCTCCAGGTAAGTGGAATAAATATTTCATCCTGCTTTTTCTCCCTCAAGGGACCGGCACCTTTCTTGCAAGACATACCCCATTTGATTGCTTTCCGAATAAGAATAGCTTATCATAACTCTTAAGACCATTTTGGTACGACAATATAAATTTGCGTAGCAACAAAGATCTATTTCAATATTTATCTACGGTACTACTTGGTAAAACGGTTTATAAACACTGTGAAATATGTAGCTATGAGAACGGCAAAATCCTGTGTCTGTAATATATACACTTCTGTACAATATGCACGTACACTCACACACAAACACACATACATATAGTCGCTGATACGTACTGTTGGGCGTTCGAACCTACTGGGTACTGAATCATTCATCAATTATAATTCCCCTTCGAGCTGTAGCTTAATGTTTGTATACTGGCCAGTGTCATAGGCATTGGGTCCTGTCCCCTACTGGCTGTCGGCCTAAGAAACAGGAGATCAGCGCCTGCCCTATGAGCCTACACAGGCCCAGGAGGACTTTAACTAACTAAATATAAAACGCCACGGTGATGTGATCAAAATTCATATAATTCATATACATATATATTATATACATAATATACTGTATGTATGTATATATATATATATATATATATATATATATATATATATATATATATATGAGAAATTTAGTGAGTCATGAGATATATATATATATATATATATATATATATATATATATATATGAGAAATTTAGTGAGTCACATGATATATATATATATATATATATATATATATATATATATATATATATATATATATATATATATATATATATACATACATATATATGCATATATATTTATAAAATCTAGACAGAAATCCTTTGGTATTAGAATTGACCAGCTGCCCAGTTACCACAAATTACGATGGAACCTGCAATAACACATTTCTTGATTAACAGAACAAGTTTTCTTATCCTGCTGGAGACAGGTCTACCATCCAAGTCAGCCAGAGGTACAATAAACCGACGACGGTGAGATTCCTGTTCCATGCCTGAAAAAAAACTACCTACGTCCAACAGCATCACCGAGTACCCTGCTAACTTTATATTTACGACAAACCAACAATGCCTTGTCTACCTCATCAATTATTTCTCGAATATGAAACCAAGAATAATTTACATCTAAGCAAAAACGTCTCTAATCAATAAAAAAAAAAGCCTGGGAACATGTAACAGATCTATATATTAATGAAAACCAACACCTTCCATGATTCTAAATGAGAATCTTTGTACAAATGTTCTTTTGATTTGTTGACCTGATGTCTTGCAAACGGTTCTCTACAACTTACATGTTCTATTTTCATGTCCCACCGTTAGTCTTTATCGAGTTACCGCAACTTGAGTTCAATACTTTAAAAGACCAGAAAAGGAGAAGAAATAAAACATCTCTAAATGCTGATTTAATAACAATAAATATAATAAGTAAATTGAACAGGACCTGTTAATTCTTTATTAGAGGAGGACATTCGATGACTGCAGATGATGACCAGGTGCATTCACGAGTCCGATGTCTTGAAGAAATGCGGTGGGCAATGAACCCGAAATGAGTAAAGGTTGATGCTACAGTTATCTTGAATTCTGCTGATGAAGTGAGGCGTCTGTAAAAGTCACTTAGTTGGCAATGACCATAACCAGTAAGTAATTCTTGGGGCACCGTACACCATCAGGTGGGAAGTCAGCCCAATCAAGGAAAGAGAAGTAGATCTACACCAAACTGCATCGCTTAACACTGTACACAGTCTGGGAAGGATCCAAGCTTTTGATCGATATTGTCGGACACTGGACTTCGCCCATGAAGTCAAGCAGACCTTTGCACAAGTTACTCCAGTTTATTTTCCTGGAAGTATTCCTTGCATGAAAAGAATCTTCATAGTTCTCAATCGGACGGACTTTATTCTGCCTTTACTTTCACA